>NW_026843702.1:0-71073 GCF_030254825.1 Meriones unguiculatus | reverse complement strand
TCCCGAGAAAGAATATCATCTGCAAAGCAGGATTAAAACTCAGGGATCTGCCTGCCTCTGCCGTCTTCAGGGTGCTGGGCCTAAAGGAATGCACCACCACACCCAGTTTGGCTTCCTTGTATTTCTTCATTCCAGGAAGGCATTTTGTTTTTCTTCTTCTGGTTTATATTCTTTATTCTATATTTATTCTTTATCATATATTTAGTGAAATTTACAAAAATCTCTCTCTCTCACCTCTGTGGTATGTGTTTGAGAGAGAGAGATAGAATCTCTGTGTGTGATGTGTGTCTTTCTTTTTCTTCTCCCCGTCAACCCTTGCTTGACTGCATAGAATAAAACAAACAAGCAAACAAAAAGCATGAAAACAAAACAGCAACAACAACAACAAAAGCAGAAGCAGGCCTTCTCTTTGTTTCAAGGCCAGACTGGTCTCCAGAGTGAGTGGCAGGGCAGCCACCCCTATCTGGAGAGAGAAAAAATAAAACTAAAACAAAACAAAACAAAACAAAGAAACAGACACAAAACCAAAGCTTGTTTGTTTTTGATTTCTCGTTCACTTATTTAATTTTAAAATATAGCTAGCTCTCTGTTTCTCAGAGACATACAGAGAGAGAGAGAGAGACAGAGAGATGATATGGAGAGTTTGTCTCAAATAAATAAATAACTAGATAATAAATAGCCAAACAAATAATAAATGGATAAATAGATAGATAAATAAATCAATTTGGCGGCTGGAGTATTGGCTCAGTGGTTAAGAGCACATGGTCTGGTCTCCTCAAGATCCCACACTCAACTCAAAACACACACATGGCAGCTCAGGACCTTCAGTTCCAGATCTTCTGACACCCTCACACAAACACACATGAAATAAAAACCAATAAGTAAACAAACTCAGAAAGAACTAGAGAAGTTTCCAAGGGGTGAAAAAAACTGTGCCGAGGCATCTACTCGGTATGAAAAACAGCCAATACAGAGAGACATCGTCTCATAAACTTGTGTCAACAAAACACAAGAAATAAAATTAAAACATAGGCCGGGCATGGTGAAGCATGACTGTCATCCCAGGTCTCGGGGAGTCAGAGAGAGGCAAGTGGATCTCTCTGAGTTCCAGGCCAGCCTGGTCTCCAAAACCAAGGCTACCAAGGCTGGAAACAAACAAACAAAACAAAAACAGAAAAAATCCAGAGCAACAAATAAATAAATGGGTGGATGGATAAATAAATAAAGCAAGCAAACACACACACACACACAAAACACAATGAATTAGAGTCTGTGCTGGTGGTGGCAGTACAGGCCTGCACATTACCTATCTCTCTGAATAAATTCTAACTTTAAATGGGAAACTTACACACTGGGGCTGTAAGGATACTGGCAAGAAGCCAGGCAGATGAGGGCAAAACAAACACACACACAACATGAATAATACAGTCAAAATCAACCAAGGAATGAGGGAGGGGGCTACGGCTGGGATACAAAGTAAATAACCTGTGAATAATATTAAAAAATAAACAATAATATTAAAAAACAAACAACAACAACAACAACAACCAAGGAAGAACAATTCAGCAACAAGCTAGAGGGAGAGACAAGAAGGCTCACAGCAAACTGGTTCAGCACCATTGCACAGACCCAGGTCTTGGGATTGGGGTCAGGAAAAAAACCAAAAACAAAAAACAAAACAAAAGAAAAAGCAGAAGCAGGCTTTTCCTTGTTTCAAGGCCAAACTGGTCTCCAGAGCAGTGGCAGGACAGCCACTACATGCAAACTAAACACCAAACCAGAAACAAACAAACAAAAAAAAAAAGAAAAATAGAAATAAATGAAATGTGGACTCACAGATTGTGCAGGAACAACACCTATGACGGAAAGACTATGTATTTAGTTAGTTTTATTTATTCTATATTTATTCTTTATCGTATATCCTAAACCCAGCACAACCATAACCCTAACCCTTACCCTAGCACAACCCTAACCCTAAACCTAACCCTTTACCTTATACCTAAATCTAACCCTAAAGGTAACACTAAGCCTATCACAACACTAACCCAACCATAACCTTAACCTAGAACAACCTTAACTCTAACCTTAACATAACCCTAATGCTAACCTTAACCCTAACCATAGCACAACCCTAACCCTAACCATAACCATAGCCCTAAAACCAGCAAAACCGTGAACCGTAGCAGAACACTAACCCTAACATTAACCCTAACCCTAACCCTACCCGTAACCCTATACATAACCTACCCTTACCTCTACCCCTACCCCTGAACCTGACCCTGACCCTGAGCCTGACCCGAACACTGAACATGACCCTAAGCATTAACCCTGACACTGACCCTGATCCTAACCCTAACCCTAACCCTACCACTGACCCTGACCTTAACCGTAACTGTAAACTAACCCTGACACTGACTAACCCCTAAACCAGACCCTGACCCTCACCCTGGCCCTAACCCCTAACCCTAACCCTAACCCTAACCCTAAACCTTACCTTAGCACAAAGCTAACCCAAACCCTAACCTTGAACATAGCACAAACCTAACCCTAAACCTAGCACAACACTAACCCAAACCCTAATCCTAGAACAAACGCAACCCTTAAACATACCAACCACAACCCTAAAGCTATCACAACATTAACACTAATCCTATCCGTAACCCAACCTAAACCCAACCTTACCACAACCCAAAGATGAACCCTAACTCTAACCCTAGCACAAACATAATCCTAACACTAAGCTTAACTCTAACTCAAACACAACCCTATCCATAACACTAACAGTAGCACAATCCAAACCCTAATACTGAATCTAGCACAACCCTAACCCTAAACCTAACACTAACCCTAGCCCAACCCTAACCTTAACACTAACAATAATAACCTTAACCCTAATCCTAAACATTACCTTAAACCTAACCATAGCACAATCCTACCTCTAATACGAACCCGAAATGTAGCACGACCCTAACCATAATGCTATCCCTGAACAGAGAACAAACCTAAATTTAGCCCCAGCATTAACCTAACACTAAACCTAATCCTAACCCTGACCCTAGCACAACCCTAACCCTAAACCTAGTATGATCCTAACCCCAACTATAAAAGAACACTAACCCTAACCTTAGCACAACTTTAAGAATAAACCCTAACCCTAACCATAGCATAACATTAAACTAGCACATTAATCCTAACCCTAATCCTAACTCGAGCACAACCCTAACCCTAACCGTTAACAAAACCCTAACACCTAAATCTATCGCTAACACTTGCACAACCCTAAAACTAAACCTAACCCTAGCATAACCCTAAAACTAACCCTAACCCTAGCACAAAATTAACCATAACCATAATCATAAATCTAACCTTAGCACAACCCTAACCCCGACCCTAGCAAAATCCTAATCCTAACGCTAGTACAACCCTAACGTTGACACTGACCCTCGCCCTAATATTAAACCCAGCACAACCATAACCCTAACACTAACCCTAAGTTTAACCCTAGCACAACCCTAATCCTAACTCTAATTCTAGCACAACCCTAAGCCTAACCCTAACCTTAATCCTAACCCAAGCAAAACCCTAACCCTAAAACTACCAAAACCCCAAACCTAACCCTAAACCAATCCCTCACCCTCATCCCTGCATAATCCTAAGAATAACCCTAACCCTAAAAGAACCCAAACCCTAATCCTAACAGTAGCACATCAATAATCCTAACCCAATCACAACCCTAACCATAACTCTAAACCCAGCAGAACCATAACAATAACATTGTCACTAACCCCAGCACAAGCTAATATTACAACCTAATCCTATGCCTACCCTTATCACAACCTTGACCATAACTCTAACCCTAGCAAAACCCTAAGTATAACACTATCCCTAAACCTACCACAACCCTAATATTAAAACCTAACCCTATGCCTAACACTAACACTAGCACAACCTTAATACTAGGCATAACCTTAAGACTAACCCTAACCGAAAACCTAATCCTAACACAACCCTAAACATAACCCTAGCACACCCTAAGTAAGTAACAATGTTTCTGAACTAAGTTTAGAAAAAAAGAGAAAAGTGATATATCTCACGTAGTAGAGAAGAGCACATGAACGGGTTAGCAAGGTAAGAACGAAAAGGAAAGCACACCGTGGTAAACTAAGTACATGAAAACAACAAAACGTGTTTATGACCTATGTTGAGAAGAAAGCAGAAAAGTGATATATCTACCATAGTACAGAAGAACACATAAATGTGTCCCAAAGGTAAGAACAGAAACAGAAAGCACAGCTCTGTGAACTAAGTACAGAAAAAGAAGAAACAGTGTTTCTGAACTAAGTTGAGAAGAAAACAGAAAATTGATATATCTAGCATAGTAGAGAAGAGCAAATAAATGTGTTTCCATGGTAAGAACAGAGACATAAAACACAGAGTTGAGAAGTAAGTACAGGAAAACACGAAACAATGTTTCTGAACTAAGATGAGAAGAAAACAGAAAAGTGATATATCTAGCACAGTTGGGAAGAGCACATAAATGTGTCTCCAAAGTAAGAAAAGAAAGTTAAACCACAGTGTTGTGAACCTAGCACAGGAAACTATGTAACAGTGTTTCTGAACTAAGTTGAGAAGAAAACAGACAAGTGATGTATCTGGTTTAGTACAGAAGAACACATAAAAGCATCTAAAACTTAAGAACAGACAGGCAAAGCACAGCATTGTGAACTAAGTACCTGTAAACATGTAAAAATGTTACTGAACTAAGTGGAGAAGAAAACAGAACAGAACAGAGATATATCTCTCGTAGTAGAGAAGAGCACAGAAACATGTTTCCAAAGTAAGAAAAGATAGTTAAAGCGCAGCGTTGTGAACTAAGAACAGGAGAATATGTATCAGAGTTTCTGAGCTAAGTAGAGAAGAAATCAGAAAAGTGAGATATCGAGCATAGTAGAGAAGATCACATACACGTGTTTCCAAGGTAAGAAGAGAAAGGAGAGCACAGCGTTGTGAACTAAGTACATGAAAATAATAAAAAATGTTTCTGAACTGTGTTGAAAACGAAACAGAAAAGTAATATATCTGGCATACTACAGAAGAACACATAAACGTATTTCCCAGGTAAAAACAGACAGGCAAAGCACAGCGTTGTAAACTAAGTACATGTTAAAAATAAAAAGTGTCTCTGACATATGTTGAGAAGAGAACAGAAAAGTGATATATCTGGCATAATACAGAACAACACATAAACGTATCTCCAAAGTAAGAAAAAAAGTTAAAGCACAGCATTGTGAACTAAGTACAGGAAAATGTGTAACGGTGTTTCTGAACTAAGTTGAGAAGAAAACAGAAGAGTGATATATCTGGCATAGTACAGAAGAAGACATAAACGTATCAAAAAAAGTTAAAAACAAAAAGGCAAAGCACAGCGTTGTGAACTAAGTACAAGAAAACATGTAACAATGTTACTGAACTAAGTGGAGAAGAAAATAGAAAAGTGATATAACCAGCTTAGTAGAGAAGAGCACATGAACGGGTTTCCCAGGTAAGAACAGACAGGCAAAGCAAAGCATTGTGAACTAAGTACACGAAAGAAAATAGAAAAGTGCTATATCTAGCATAGTACAGAAGAGCACATGAACATGTCTCCAAGGTAAGAACAGAAAGGACAGCACAGCGTTGTAAATTAAGTTCATGAAAACATTAAAAAGTTTTTCTGACCTATGTTGAGAAGAAAAGAAAAAGTGATATATCTGACATAGTCCAGAAGAACACATAAAAGGATCTCCAAGTTAACAAAAGAAAGGCAAAGCACAGCATTGTGAACTAAGTACATGAAAACAGGTAACAATGTTATTGAACTAAGTTGAGAAGAAAACAGAAGAGTGATATATCTAGGGTAGTAGAGAAAAGCATATATACATATTTACATGATAAAAACCGAAACAGAAAACACAGCATTGAGAAGTACAGGAAAAACTGAAACAGTGTTTCTGAACTAAGATGAGAAGAAAACAGAATAATGATATATCTACCATAGTTGAGAAGAGCACATAAAGGTGTCTCCAAAGTAAGAAAAGACAGTGTTGTGAACTAAGAAAAGGTTAGTATCTAGATTTTTTGTTGACGGTTTTTGTTTGTTTTTCTTTTGTTTTATGTTTGTTTGTTTGTTTGTTTTGTATTTTTTTGTTGTTAGTTGAAACAAGGTTTCCCGAGAAAGAATATCATCTGCAAAGCAGGATTAAAACTCAGGGATCTGCCTGCCTCTGCCGTCTTCAGGGTGCTGGGCCTAAAGGAATGCACCACCACACCCAGTTTGGCTTCCTTGTATTTCTTCATTCCAGGAAGGCATTTTGTTTTTCTTCTTCTGGTTTATATTCTTTATTCTATATTTATTCTTTATCATATATTTAGTGAAATTTACAAAAATCTCTCTCTCTCACCTCTGTGGTATGTGTTTGAGAGAGAGAGATAGAATCTCTGTGTGTGATGTGTGTCTTTCTTTTTCTTCTCCCCGTCAACCCTTGCTTGACTGCATAGAATAAAACAAACAAGCAAACAAAAAGCATGAAAACAAAACAGCAACAACAACAACAAAAGCAGAAGCAGGCCTTCTCTTTGTTTCAAGGCCAGACTGGTCTCCAGAGTGAGTGGCAGGGCAGCCACCCCTATCTGGAGAGAGAAAAAATAAACTAAAACAAAACAAAACAAAACAAAGAAACAGACACAAAACCAAAGCTTGTTTGTTTTTGATTTCTCGTTCACTTATTTAATTTTAAAATATAGCTAGCTCTCTGTTTCTCAGAGACATACAGAGAGAGAGAGAGAGAGAGAGAGAGAGAGAGAGACAGAGAGATGATATGGAGAGTTTGTCTCAAATAAATAAATAACTAGATAATAAATAGCCAAACAAATAATAAATGGATAAATAGATAGATAAATAAATCAATTTGGCGGCTGGAGTATTGGCTCAGTGGTTAAGAGCACATGGTCTGGTCTCCTCAAGATCCCACACTCAACTCAAAACACACACATGGCAGCTCAGGACCTTCAGTTCCAGATCTTCTGACACCCTCACACAAACACACATGAAATAAAAACCAATAAGTAAACAAACTCAGAAAGAACTAGAGAAGTTTCCAGGGGTGAAAAAAACTGTGCCGAGGCATCTACTCGGTATGAAAAACAGCCAATACAGAGAGACATCGTCTCATAAACTTGTGTCAACAAAACACAAGAAATAAAATTAAAACATAGGCCGGGCATGGTGAAGCATGACTGTCATCCCAGGTCTCGGGGAGTCAGAGAGAGGCAAGTGGATCTCTCTGAGTTCCAGGCCAGCCTGGTCTCCAAAACCAAGGCTACCAAGGCTGGAAACAAACAAACAAAACAAAAACAGAAAAAATCCAGAGCAACAAATAAATAAATGGGTGGATGGATAAATAAATAAAGCAAGCAAACACACACACACACACAAAACACAATGAATTAGAGTCTGTGCTGGTGGTGGCAGTACAGGCCTGCACATTACCTATCTCTCTGAATAAATTCTAACTCTAAATGGGAAACTTACACACTGGGGCTGTAAGGATACTGGCAAGAAGCCAGGCAGATGAGGGCAAAACAAACACACACACAACATGAATAATACAGTCAAAATCAACCAAGGAATGAGGGAGGGGGCTACGGCTGGGATACAAAGTAAATAACCTGTGAATAATATTAAAAAATAAACAATAATATTAAAAAACAAACAACAACAACAACAACAACCAAGGAAGAACAATTCAGCAACAAGCTAGAGGGAGAGACAAGAAGGCTCACAGCAAACTGGTTCAGCACCATTGCACAGACCCAGGTCTTGGGATTGGGGTCAGGAAAAAAACCAAAAACAAAAAACAAAACAAAAGAAAAAGCAGAAGCAGGCTTTTCCTTGTTTCAAGGCCAAACTGGTCTCCAGAGCAGTGGCAGGACAGCCACTACATGCAAACTAAACACCAAACCAGAAACAAACAAACAAAAAAAAAAAGAAAAATAGAAATAAATGAAATGTGGACTCACAGATTGTGCAGGAACAACACCTATGACGGAAAGACTATGTATTTAGTTAGTTTTATTTATTCTATATTTATTCTTTATCGTATATCCTAAACCCAGCACAACCATAACCCTAACCCTTACCCTAGCACAACCCTAACCCTAAACCTAACCCTTTACCTTATACCTAAATCTAACCCTAAAGGTAACACTAAGCCTATCACAACACTAACCCAACCATAACCTTAACCTAGAACAACCTTAACTCTAACCTTAACATAACCCTAATGCTAACCTTAACCCTAACCATAGCACAACCCTAACCCTAACCCTAACCATAGCCCTAAAACCAGCAAAACCGTGAACCGTAGCAGAACACTAACCCTAACATTAACCCTAACCCTAACCCTACCCGTAACCCTATACATAACCTACCCTTACCTCTACCCCTACCCCTGAACCTGACCCTGACCCTGAGCCTGACCCGAACACTGAACATGACCCTAAGCATTAACCCTGACACTGACCCTGATCCTAACCCTAACCCTAACCCTACCACTGACCCTGACCTTAACCGTAACTGTAAACTAACCCTGACACTGACTAACCCCTAAACCAGACCCTGACCCTCACCCTGGCCCTAACCCCTAACCCTAACCCTAACCCTAACCCTAACCCTAACCCTAAACCTTACCTTAGCACAAAGCTAACCCAAACCCTAACCTTGAACATAGCACAAACCTAACCCTAAACCTAGCACAACACTAACCCAAACCCTAATCCTAGAACAAACGCAACCCTTAAACATACCAACCACAACCCTAAAGCTATCACAACATTAACACTAATCCTATCCGTAACCCAACCTAAACCCAACCTTACCACAACCCAAAGATGAACCCTAACTCTAACCCTAGCACAAACATAATCCTAACACTAAGCTTAACTCTAACTCAAACACAACCCTATCCATAACACTAACAGTAGCACAATCCAAACCCTAATACTGAATCTAGCACAACCCTAACCCTAAACCTAACACTAACCCTAGCCCAACCCTAACCTTAACACTAACAATAATAACCTTAACCCTAATCCTAAACATTACCTTAAACCTAACCATAGCACAATCCTACCTCTAATACGAACCCGAAATGTAGCACGACCCTAACCATAATGCTATCCCTGAACAGAGAACAAACCTAAATTTAGCCCCAGCATTAACCTAACACTAAACCTAATCCTAACCCTGACCCTAGCACAACCCTAACCCTAAACCTAGTATGATCCTAACCCCAACTATAAAAGAACACTAACCCTAACCTTAGCACAACTTTAAGAATAAACCCTAACCCTAACCATAGCATAACATTAAACTAGCACATTAATCCTAACCCTAATCCTAACTCGAGCACAACCCTAACCCTAACCGTTAACAAAACCCTAACACCTAAATCTATCGCTAACACTTGCACAACCCTAAAACTAAACCTAACCCTAGCATAACCCTAAAACTAACCCTAACCCTAGCACAAAATTAACCATAACCATAATCATAAATCTAACCTTAGCACAACCCTAACCCCGACCCTAGCAAAATCCTAATCCTAACGCTAGTACAACCCTAACGTTGACACTGACCCTCGCCCTAATATTAAACCCAGCACAACCATAACCCTAACACTAACCCTAAGTTTAACCCTAGCACAACCCTAATCCTAACTCTAATTCTAGCACAACCCTAAGCCTAACCCTAACCTTAATCCTAACCCAAGCAAAACCTTAACCCTAAAACTACCAAAACCCCAAACCTAACCCTAAACCAATCCCTCACCCTCATCCCTGCATAATCCTAAGAATAACCCTAACCCTAAAAGAACCCAAACCCTAATCCTAACAGTAGCACATCAATAATCCTAACCCAATCACAACCCTAACCATAACTCTAAACCCAGCAGAACCATAACAATAACATTGTCACTAACCCCAGCACAAGCTAATATTACAACCTAATCCTATGCCTACCCTTATCACAACCTTGACCATAACTCTAACCCTAGCAAAACCCTAAGTATAACACTATCCCTAAACCTACCACAACCCTAATATTAAAACCTAACCCTATGCCTAACACTAACACTAGCACAACCTTAATACTAGGCATAACCTTAAGACTAACCCTAACCGAAAACCTAATCCTAACACAACCCTAAACATAACCCTAGCACACCCTAAGTAAGTAACAATGTTTCTGAACTAAGTTTAGAAAAAAAGAGAAAAGTGATATATCTCACGTAGTAGAGAAGAGCACATGAACGGGTTAGCAAGGTAAGAACGAAAAGGAAAGCACACCGTGGTAAACTAAGTACATGAAAACAACAAAACGTGTTTATGACCTATGTTGAGAAGAAAGCAGAAAAGTGATATATCTACCATAGTACAGAAGAACACATAAATGTGTCCCAAAGGTAAGAACAGAAACAGAAAGCACAGCTCTGTGAACTAAGTACAGAAAAAGAAGAAACAGTGTTTCTGAACTAAGTTGAGAAGAAAACAGAAAATTGATATATCTAGCATAGTAGAGAAGAGCAAATAAATGTGTTTCCATGGTAAGAACAGAGACATAAAACACAGAGTTGAGAAGTAAGTACAGGAAAACACGAAACAATGTTTCTGAACTAAGATGAGAAGAAAACAGAAAAGTGATATATCTAGCACAGTTGGGAAGAGCACATAAATGTGTCTCCAAAGTAAGAAAAGAAAGTTAAACCACAGTGTTGTGAACCTAGCACAGGAAACTATGTAACAGTGTTTCTGAACTAAGTTGAGAAGAAAACAGACAAGTGATGTATCTGGTTTAGTACAGAAGAACACATAAAAGCATCTAAAACTTAAGAACAGACAGGCAAAGCACAGCATTGTGAACTAAGTACCTGTAAACATGTAAAAATGTTACTGAACTAAGTGGAGAAGAAAACAGAACAGAACAGAGATATATCTCTCGTAGTAGAGAAGAGCACAGAAACATGTTTCCAAAGTAAGAAAAGATAGTTAAAGCGCAGCGTTGTGAACTAAGAACAGGAGAATATGTATCAGAGTTTCTGAGCTAAGTAGAGAAGAAATCAGAAAAGTGAGATATCGAGCATAGTAGAGAAGATCACATACACGTGTTTCCAAGGTAAGAAGAGAAAGGAGAGCACAGCGTTGTGAACTAAGTACATGAAAATAATAAAAAATGTTTCTGAACTGTGTTGAAAACGAAACAGAAAAGTAATATATCTGGCATACTACAGAAGAACACATAAACGTATTTCCCAGGTAAAAACAGACAGGCAAAGCACAGCGTTGTAAACTAAGTACATGTTAAAAATAAAAAGTGTCTCTGACATATGTTGAGAAGAGAACAGAAAAGTGATATATCTGGCATAATACAGAACAACACATAAACGCATCTCCAAAGTAAGAAAAAAAGTTAAAGCACAGGATTGTGAACTAAGTACAGGAAAATGTGTAACGGTGTTTCTGAACTAAGTTGAGAAGAAAACAGAAGAGTGATATATCTGGCATAGTACAGAAGAAGACATAAACGTATCAAAAAAAAAGTTAAGAACAAAAAGGCAAAGCACAGCGTTGTGAACTAAGTACAAGAAAACATGTAACAATGTTACTGAACTAAGTGGAGAAGAAAATAGAAAAGTGATATAACCAGCTTAGTAGAGAAGAGCACATGAACGGGTTTCCGAGGTAAGAACAGACAGGCAAAGCAAAGCATTGTGAACTAAGTACACGAAAGAAAATAGAAAAGTGCTATATCTAGCATAGTACAGAAGAGCACATGAACATGTCTCCAAGGTAAGAACAGAAAGGACAGCACAGCGTTGTAAATTAAGTTCATGAAAACATTAAAAAGTTTTTCTGACCTATGTTGAGAAGAAAAGAAAAAGTGATATATCTGACATAGTCCAGAAGAACACATAAAAGGATCTCCAAGTTAACAAAAGAAAGGCAAAGCACAGCATTGTGAACTAAGTACATGAAAACAGGTAACAATGTTATTGAACTAAGTTGAGAAGAAAACAGAAGAGTGATATATCTAGGGTAGTAGAGAAAAGCATATATACATATTTACATGATAAAAACCGAAACAGAAAACACAGCATTGAGAAGTACAGGAAAAACTGAAACAGTGTTTCTGAACTAAGATGAGAAGAAAACAGAATAATGATATATCTACCATAGTTGAGAAGAGCACATAAAGGTGTCTCCAAAGTAAGAAAAGACAGTGTTGTGAACTAAGAAAAGGTTAGTATCTAGATTTTTTGTTGACGGTTTTTGTTTGTTTTTCTTTTGTTTTATGTTTGTTTGTTTGTTTGTTTTGTATTTTTTTGTTGTTAGTTGAAACAAGGTTTCCCGAGAAAGAATATCATCTGCAAAGCAGGATTAAAACTCAGGGATCTGCCTGCCTCTGCCGTCTTCAGGGTGCTGGGCCTAAAGGAATGCACCACCACACCCAGTTTGGCTTCCTTGTATTTCTTCATTCCAGGAAGGCATTTTGTTTTTCTTCTTCTGGTTTATATTCTTTATTCTATATTTATTCTTTATCATATATTTAGTGAAATTTACAAAAATCTCTCTCTCTCACCTCTGTGGTATGTGTTTGAGAGAGAGAGATAGAATCTCTGTGTGTGATGTGTGTCTTTCTTTTTCTTCTCCCCGTCAACCCTTGCTTGACTGCATAGAATAAAACAAACAAGCAAACAAAAAGCATGAAAACAAAACAGCAACAACAACAACAAAAGCAGAAGCAGGCCTTCTCTTTGTTTCAAGGCCAGACTGGTCTCCAGAGTGAGTGGCAGGGCAGCCACCCCTATCTGGAGAGAGAAAAAATAAACTAAAACAAAACAAAACAAAACAAAGAAACAGACACAAAACCAAAGCTTGTTTGTTTTTGATTTCTCGTTCACTTATTTAATTTTAAAATATAGCTAGCTCTCTGTTTCTCAGAGACATACAGAGAGAGAGAGAGAGAGAGAGAGAGACAGAGACAGAGAGATGATATGGAGAGTTTGTCTCAAATAAATAAATAACTAGATAATAAATAGCCAAACAAATAATAAATGGATAAATAGATAGATAAATAAATCAATTTGGTGGCTGGAGTATTGGCTCAGTGGTTAAGAGCACATGGTCTGGTCTCCTCAAGATCCCACACTCAACTCAAAACACACACATGGCAGTTCCAGATCTTCTGACACCCTCACACAAACACACATGAAATAAAAACCAATAAGTAAACAAACTCAGAAAGAACTAGAGAAGTTTCCAAGGGTTGAAAAAAACTGTGCCGAGGCATCTACTCGGTATGAAAAACAGCCAATACAGAGAGACATCGTCTCATAAACTTGTGTCAACAAAACACAAGAAATAAAATTAAAACATAGGCCGGGCATGGTGAAGCATGACTGTCATCCCAGGTCTCGGGGAGTCAGAGAGAGGCAAGTGGATCTCTCTGAGTTCCAGGCCAGCCTGGTCTCCAAAACCAAGGCTACCAAGGCTGGAAACAAACAAACAAAACAAAAACAGAAAAAATCCAGAGCAACAAATAAATAAATGGGTGGATGGATAAATAAATAAAGCAAGCAAACACACACACACACACAAAACACAATGAATTAGAGTCTGTGCTGGTGGTGGCAGTACAGGCCTGCACATTACCTATCTCTCTGAATAAATTCTAACTCTAAATGGGAAACTTACACACTGGGGCTGTAAGGATACTGGCAAGAAGCCAGGCAGATGAGGGCAAAACAAACACACACACAACATGAATAATACAGTCAAAATCAACCAAGGAATGAGGGAGGGGGCTACGGCTGGGATACAAAGTAAATAACCTGTGAATAATATTAAAAAAATAAACAATAATATTAAAAAACAAACAACAACAACAACAACAACCAAGGAAGAACAATTCAGCAACAAGCTAGAGGGAGAGACAAGAAGGCTCACAGCAAACTGGTTCAGCACCATTGCACAGACCCAGGTCTTGGGATTGGGGTCAGGAAAAAAAACCAAAAACAAAAAACAAAACAAAAGTAAAAGCAGAAGCAGGCTTTTCCTTGTTTCAAGGCCAAACTGGTCTCCAGAGCAGTGGCAGGACAGCCACTACATGCAAACTAAACACCAAACCAGAAACAAACAAACAAACAAAAAAAAGAAAAATAGAAATAAATGAAATGTGGACTCACAGATTGTGCAGGAACAACACCTATGACGGAAAGACTATGTATTTAGTTAGTTTTATTTATTCTATATTTATTCTTTATCGTATATCCTAAACCCAGCACAACCATAACCCTAACCCTTACCCTAGCACAACCCTAACCCTAAACCTAACCCTTTACCTTATACCTAAATCTAACCCTAAAGGTAACACTAAGCCTATCACAACACTAACCCAACCATAACCTTAACCTAGAACAACCTTAACTCTAACCTTAACATAACCCTAATGCTAACCTTAACCCTAACCATAGCACAACCCTAACCCTAACCATAACCATAGCCCTAAAACCAGGCAAAAACCGTGAACCGTAGCAGAACACTAACCCTAACATTAACCCTAACCCTAACCCTACCCGTAACCCTATACATAACCTACCCTTACCTCTACCCCTACCCCTGAACCTGACCCTGACCCTGAGCCTGACCCGAACACTGAACATGACCCTAAGCATTAACCCTGACACTGACCCTGATCCTAACCCTAACCCTAACCCTACCACTGACCCTGACCTTAACCGTAACTGTAAACTAACCCTGACACTGACTAACCCCTAACCAGACCCTGACCCTCACCCTGGCCCTAACCCCTAACCCTAACCCTAACCCTAACCCCAACCCTAACCCTAAACCTTACCTTAGCACATAAGCTAACCCAAACCCTAACCTTGAACATAGCACAAACTAACCCCTAAACCTAGCACAACACTAACCCAAACCTAATCCTAGAACAAACGCAACCCTTAAACATACCAACCACAACCCTAAAGCTATCACAACATTAACACTAATCCTATCCGTAACCCAACCTAAACCCAACCTTACCACAACCCAAAGATGAACCCTAACTCTAACCCTAGCACAAACATAATCCTAAACACTAAGCTTAACTCTAACTCAAACACAACCCTATCCATAACACTAACAGTAGCACAATCCAAACCCTAATACTGAATCTAGCACAACCCTAACCCTAAACCTAACACTAACCCTAGCCCAACCCTAACCTTAACACTAACAATAATAACCTTAACCCTAATCCTAAACATTACCTTAAACCTAAACCATAGCACAATCCTACCTCTAATACGAACCCGAAATGTAGCACGACCCTAACCATAATGCTATCCCCTGAACAGAGAACAAACCTAAATTTAGCCCCAGCATTAACCTAACACTAAACCTAATCCTAACCCTGACCCTAGCACAACCCTAACCCTAAACCTAGTATGATCCTAACCCCAACTATAAAAGAACACTAACCCTAACCTTAGCACAACTTTAAGATAAACCCTAACCCTAACCATAGCATAACATTAAACTAGCACATTAATCCTAACCCTAATCCTAACTCGAGCACAACCCTAACCCTAACCGTTAACAAAACCCTAACACCTAAATCTATCGCTAACACTTGCACAACCCTAAAACTAAACCTAAACCCTAGCATAACCCTAAAACTAACCTAACCCTAGCACAAAATTAACCATAACCATAATCATAAATCTAACCTTAGCACAACCCTAACCCCGACCCTAGCAAAATCCTAATCCTAACGCTAGTACAACCCTAACGTTGACACTGACCCTCGCCCTAATATTAAACCCTGCACAACCATAACCCTAACACTAACCCTAAGTTTAACCCTAGCACAACCCTAATCCTAACTCTAATTCTAGCACAACCCTAAGCCTAACCCTAACCTTAATCCTAACCCAAGCAAAACCTTAACCCTAAAACTACCAAAAACCCCAAACCTAACCCTAAACCAATCCCTCACCCTCATCCCTGCATAATCCTAAGAATAACCCTAACCTAAAAGAACCCAAACCCTAATCCTAACAGTAGCACATCAATAATCCTAACCCAATCACAACCCTAACCATAACTCTAAACCCAGCAGAACCATAACAATAACATTGTCACTAACCCCAGCACAAGCTAATATTACAACCTAATCCTATGCCTACCCTTATCACAACCTTGACCATAACTCTAACCCTAGCAAAACCCTAAGTATAACACTATCCCTAAACCTACCACAACCCTAATATTAAAACCTAACCCTATGCCTAACACTAACACTAGCACAACCTTAATACTAGGCATAACCCTTAAGACTAACCCTAACCGAAAACCTAATCCTAACACAACCCTAAACATAACCCTAGCACACCCTAAGTAAGTAACAATGTTTCTGAACTAAGTTTAGAAAAAAAGAGAAAAGTGATATATCTCACGTAGTAGAGAAGAGCACATGAACGGGTTAGCAAGGTAGAACGAAAAGGAAAGCACACCGTGGTAAACTAAGTACATGAAAACAACAAAACGTGTTTATGACCTATGTTGAGAAGAAAGCAGAAAAGTGATATATCTACCATAGTACAGAAGAACACATAAATGTGTCCCAAAGGTAAGAACAGAAACAGAAAGCACAGCTCTGTGAACTAAGTACAGAAAAGAAGAAACAGTGTTTCTGAACTAAGTTGAGAAGAAAACAGAAAATTGATATATCTAGCATAGTAGAGAAGAGCAAATAAATGTGTTTCCATGGTAAGAACAGAGACATAAAACACAGAGTTGAGAAGTAAAGTACAGGAAAACACGAAACAATGTTTCTGAACTAAGATGAGAAGAAAACAGAAAAGTGATATATCTAGCACAGTTGGGAAGAGCACATAAATGTGTCTCCAAAGTAAGAAAAGAAAGTTAAACCACAGTGTTGTGAACCTAGCACAGGAAACTATGTAACAGTGTTTCTGAACTAAGTTGAGAAGAAAACAGACAAGTGATGTATCTGGTTTAGTACAGAAGAACACATAAAAGCATCTAAAACTTAAGAACAGACAGGCAAAGCACAGCATTGTGAACTAAGTACCTGTAAACATGTAAAAATGTTACTGAACTAAGTGGAGAAGAAAACAGAACAGAACAGAGATATATCTCTCGTAGTAGAGAAGAGCACAGAAACATGTTTCCAAAGTAAGAAAAGATAGTTAAAGCGCAGCGTTGTGAACTAAGAACAGGAGAATATGTATCAGAGTTTCTGAGCTAAGTAGAGAAGAAATCAGAAAAGTGAGATATCGAGCATAGTAGAGAAGATCACATACACGTGTTTCCAGGTAAGAAGAGAAAGGAGAGCACAGCGTTGTGAACTAAGTACATGAAAATAATAAAAAATGTTTCTGAACTGTGTTGAAAACGAAACAGAAAAGTAATATATCTGGCATACTACAGAAGAACACATAAACGTATTTCCCAGGTAAAAACAGACAGGCAAAGCACAGCGTTGTAAACTAAGTACATGTTAAAAATAAAAAGTGTCCTCTGACATATGTTGAGAAGAGAACAGAAAAGTGATATATCTGGCATAATACAGAACAACACATAAACGTATCTCCAAAGTAAGAAAAAAAGTTAAAGCACAGCATTGTGAACTAAGTACAGGAAAATGTGTAACGGTGTTTCTGAACTCAGTTGAGAAGAAAACAGAAGAGTGATATATCTGGCATAGTACAGAAGAAGACATAAACGTATCAAAAAAAAAGTTAAGAACAAAAAGGCAAAGCAGAGCGTTGTGAACTAAGTACAAGAAAACATGTAACAATGTTACTGAACTAAGTGGAGAAGAAAATAGAAAAGTGATATAACCAGCTTAGTAGAGAAGAGCACATGAACGGGTTTCCCAGGTAAGAACAGACAGGCAAAGCAAAGCATTGTGAACTAAGTACACGAAAGAAAATAGAAAAGTGCTATATCTAGCATAGTACAGAAGAGCACATGAACATGTCTCCAAGGTAAGAACAGAAAGGACAGCACAGCGTTGTAAATTAAGTTCATGAAAACATTAAAAAGTTTTTCTGACCTATGTTGAGAAGAAAAGAAAAAGTGATATATCTGACATAGTCCAGAAGAACACATAAAAGGATCTCCAAGTTAACAAAAGAAAGGCAAAGCACAGCATTGTGAACTAAGTACATGAAAACAGGTAACAATGTTATTGAACTAAGTTGAGAAGAAAACAGAAGAGTGATATATCTAGGGTAGTAGAGAAAAGCATATATACATATTTACATGATAAAAACCGAAACAGAAAACACAGCATTGAGAAGTACAGGAAAAACTGAAACAGTGTTTCTGAACTAAGATGAGAAGAAAACAGAATAATGATATATCTACCATAGTTGAGAAGAGCACATAAAGGTGTCTCCAAAGTAAGAAAAGACAGTGTTGTGAACTAAGAAAAGGTTAGTATCTAGATTTTTTGTTGACGGTTTTTGTTTGTTTTTCTTTTGTTTTATGTTTGTTTGTTTGTTTGTTTTGTATGTTTTTGTTGTTAGTTGAAACAAGGTTTCCCGAGAAAGAATATCATCTGCAAAGCAGGATTAAAACTCAGGGATCTGCCTGCCTCTGCCGTCTTCAGGGTGCTGGGCCTAAAGGAATGCACCACCACACCCAGTTTGGCTTCCTTGTATTTCTTCATTCCAGGAAGGCATTTTGTTTTTCTTCTTCTGGTTTATATTCTTTATTCTATATTTATTCTTTATCATATATTTAGTGAAATTTACAAAAATCTCTCTCTCTCACCTCTGTGGTATGTGTTTGAGAGAGAGAGATAGAATCTCTGTGTGTGATGTGTGTCTTTCTTTTTCTTCTCCCCGTCAACCCTTGCTTGACTGCATAGAATAAAACAAACAAGCAAACAAAAAGCATGAAAACAAAACAGCAACAACAACAACAAAAGCAGAAGCAGGCCTTCTCTTTGTTTCAAGGCCAGACTGGTCTCCAGAGTGAGTGGCAGGGCAGCCACCCCTATCTGGAGAGAGAAAAAATAAACTAAAACAAAACAAAACAAAACAAAGAAACAGACACAAAACCAAAGCTTGTTTGTTTTTGATTTCTCGTTCACTTATTTAATTTTAAAATATAGCTAGCTCTCTGTTTCTCAGAGACATACAGAGAGAGAGAGAGAGAGAGAGAGAGACAGAGACAGAGAGATGATATGGAGAGTTTGTCTCAAATAAATAAATAACTAGATAATAAATAGCCAAACAAATAATAAATGGATAAATAGATAGATAAATAAATCAATTTGGTGGCTGGAGTATTGGCTCAGTGGTTAAGAGCACATGGTCTGGTCTCCTCAAGATCCCACACTCAACTCAAAACACACACATGGCAGTTCCAGATCTTCTGACACCCTCACACAAACACACATGAAATAAAAACCAATAAGTAAACAAACTCAGAAAGAACTAGAGAAGTTTCCAAGGGTTGAAAAAAACTGTGCCGAGGCATCTACTCGGTATGAAAAACAGCCAATACAGAGAGACATCGTCTCATAAACTTGTGTCAACAAAACACAAGAAATAAAATTAAAACATAGGCCGGGCATGGTGAAGCATGACTGTCATCCCAGGTCTCGGGGAGTCAGAGAGAGGCAAGTGGATCTCTCTGAGTTCCAGGCCAGCCTGGTCTCCAAAACCAAGGCTACCAAGGCTGGAAACAAACAAACAAAACAAAAACAGAAAAAATCCAGAGCAACAAATAAATAAATGGGTGGATGGATAAATAAATAAAGCAAGCAAACACACACACACACACAAAACACAATGAATTAGAGTCTGTGCTGGTGGTGGCAGTACAGGCCTGCACATTACCTATCTCTCTGAATAAATTCTAACTCTAAATGGGAAACTTACACACTGGGGCTGTAAGGATACTGGCAAGAAGCCAGGCAGATGAGGGCAAAACAAACACACACACAACATGAATAATACAGTCAAAATCAACCAAGGAATGAGGGAGGGGGCTACGGCTGGGATACAAAGTAAATAACCTGTGAATAATATTAAAAAATAAGCAATAATATTAAAAAACAAACAAGAACAACAACAACAACCAAGGAAGAACAATTCAGCAACAAGCTAGAGGGAGAGACAAGAAGGCTCACAGCAAACTGGTTCAGCACCATTGCACAGACCCAGGTCTTGGGATTGGGGTCAGGAAAAAAACCAAAAACAAAAAACAAAACAAAAGAAAAAGCAGAAGCAGGCTTTTCCTTGTTTCAAGGCCAAACTGGTCTCCAGAGCAGTGGCAGGACAGCCACTACATGCAAACTAAACACCAAACCAGAAACAAACAAACAAACAAAAAAAAGAAAAATAGAAATAAATGAAATGTGGACTCACAGATTGTGCAGGAACAACACCTATGACGGAAAGACTATGTATTTAGTTAGTTTTATTTATTCTATATTTATTCTTTATCGTATATCCTAAACCCAGCACAACCATAACCCTAACCCTTACCCTAGCACAACCCTAACCCTAAACCTAACCCTTTACCTTATACCTAAATCTAACCCTAAAGGTAACACTAAGCCTATCACAACACTAACCCAACCATAACCTTAACCTAGAACAACCTTAACTCTAACCTTAACATAACCCTAATGCTAACCTTAACCCTAACCATAGCACAACCCTAACCCTAACCATAACCATAGCCCTAAAACCAGCAAAACCGTGAACCGTAGCAGAACACTAACCCTAACATTAACCCTAACCCTAACCCTACCCGTAACCCTATACATAACCTACCCTTACCTCTACCCCTACCCCTGAACCTGACCCTGACCCTGAGCCTGACCCGAACACTGAACATGACCCTAAGCATTAACCCTGACACTGACCCTGATCCTAACCCTAACCCTAACCCTACCACTGACCCTGACCTTAACCGTAACTGTAAACTAACCCTGACACTGACTAACCCCTAAACCAGACCCTGACCCTCACCCTGGCCCTAACCCCTAACCCTAACCCTAACCCTAACCCTAACCCTAACCCTAAACCTTACCTTAGCACAAAGCTAACCCAAACCCTAACCTTGAACATAGCACAAACCTAACCCTAAACCTAGCACAACACTAACCCAAACCCTAATCCTAGAACAAACGCAACCCTTAAACATACCAACCACAACCCTAAAGCTATCACAACATTAACACTAATCCTATCCGTAACCCAACCTAAACCCAACCTTACCACAACCCAAAGATGAACCCTAACTCTAACCCTAGCACAAACATAATCCTAACACTAAGCTTAACTCTAACTCAAACACAACCCTATCCATAACACTAACAGTAGCACAATCCAAACCCTAATACTGAATCTAGCACAACCCTAACCCTAAACCTAACACTAACCCTAGCCCAACCCTAACCTTAACACTAACAATAATAACCTTAACCCTAATCCTAAACATTACCTTAAACCTAACCATAGCACAATCCTACCTCTAATACGAACCCGAAATGTAGCACGACCCTAACCATAATGCTATCCCTGAACAGAGAACAAACCTAAATTTAGCCCCAGCATTAACCTAACACTAAACCTAATCCTAACCCTGACCCTAGCACAACCCTAACCCTAAACCTAGTATGATCCTAACCCCAACTATAAAAGAACACTAACCCTAACCTTAGCACAACTTTAAGAATAAACCCTAACCCTAACCATAGCATAACATTAAACTAGCACATTAATCCTAACCCTAATCCTAACTCGAGCACAACCCTAACCCTAACCGTTAACAAAACCCTAACACCTAAATCTATCGCTAACACTTGCACAACCCTAAAACTAAACCTAACCCTAGCATAACCCTAAAACTAACCCTAACCCTAGCACAAAATTAACCATAACCATAATCATAAATCTAACCTTAGCACAACCCTAACCCCGACCCTAGCAAAATCCTAATCCTAACGCTAGTACAACCCTAACGTTGACACTGACCCTCGCCCTAATATTAAACCCAGCACAACCATAACCCTAACACTAACCCTAAGTTTAACCCTAGCACAACCCTAATCCTAACTCTAATTCTAGCACAACCCTAAGCCTAACCCTAACCTTAATCCTAACCCAAGCAAAACCTTAACCCTAAAACTACCAAAACCCCAAACCTAACCCTAAACCAATCCCTCACCCTCATCCCTGCATAATCCTAAGAATAACCCTAACCCTAAAAGAACCCAAACCCTAATCCTAACAGTAGCACATCAATAATCCTAACCCAATCACAACCCTAACCATAACTCTAAACCCAGCAGAACCATAACGATAACATTGTCACTAACCCCAGCACAAGCTAATATTACAACCTAATCCTATGCCTACCCTTATCACAACCTTGACCATAACTCTAACCCTAGCAAAACCCTAAGTATAACACTATCCCTAAACCTACCACAACCCTAATATTAAAACCTAACCCTATGCCTAACACTAACACTAGCACAACCTTAATACTAGGCATAACCTTAAGACTAACCCTAACCGAAAACCTAATCCTAACACAACCCTAAACATAACCCTAGCACACCCTAAGTAAGTAACAATGTTTCTGAACTAAGTTTAGAAAAAAAGAGAAAAGTGATATATCTCACGTAGTAGAGAAGAGCACATGAACGGGTTAGCAAGGTAAGAACGAAAAGGAAAGCACACCGTGGTAAACTAAGTACATGAAAACAACAAAACGTGTTTATGACCTATGTTGAGAAGAAAGCAGAAAAGTGATATATCTACCATAGTACAGAAGAACACATAAATGTGTCCCAAAGGTAAGAACAGAAACAGAAAGCACAGCTCTGTGAACTAAGTACAGAAAAAGAAGAAACAGTGTTTCTGAACTAAGTTGAGAAGAAAACAGAAAATTGATATATCTAGCATAGTAGAGAAGAGCAAATAAATGTGTTTCCATGGTAAGAACAGAGACATAAAACACAGAGTTGAGAAGTAAGTACAGGAAAACACGAAACAATGTTTCTGAACTAAGATGAGAAGAAAACAGAAAAGTGATATATCTAGCACAGTTGGGAAGAGCACATAAATGTGTCTCCAAAGTAAGAAAAGAAAGTTAAACCACAGTGTTGTGAACCTAGCACAGGAAACTATGTAACAGTGTTTCTGAACTAAGTTGAGAAGAAAACAGACAAGTGATGTATCTGGTTTAGTACAGAAGAACACATAAAAGCATCTAAAACTTAAGAACAGACAGGCAAAGCACAGCATTGTGAACTAAGTACCTGTAAACATGTAAAAATGTTACTGAACTAAGTGGAGAAGAAAACAGAACAGAACAGAGATATATCTCTCTTAGTAGAGAAGAGCACAGAAACATGTTTCCAAAGTAAGAAAAGATAGTTAAAGCGCAGCGTTGTGAACTAAGAACAGGAGAATATGTATCAGAGTTTCTGAGCTAAGTAGAGAAGAAATCAGAAAAGTGAGATATCGAGCATAGTAGAGAAGATCACATACACGTGTTTCCAAGGTAAGAAGAGAAAGGAGAGCACAGCGTTGTGAACTAAGTACAAGAAAACATGTAACAATGTTACTGAACTAAGTGGAGAAGAAAATAGAAAAGTGATATAACCAGCTTAGTAGAGAAGAGCACATGAACGGGTTTCCCAGGTAAGAACAGACAGGCAAAGCAAAGCATTGTGAACTAAGTACACGAAAGAAAATAGAAAAGTGCTATATCTAGCATAGTACAGAAGAGCACATGAACATGTCTCCAAGGTAAGAACAGAAAGGACAGCACAGCGTTGTAAATTAAGTTCATGAAAACATTAAAAAGTTTTTCTGACCTATGTTGAGAAGAAAAGAAAAAGTGATATATCTGACATAGTCCAGAACAACACATAAAAGGATCTCCAAGTTAACAAAAGAAAGGCAAAGCACAGCATTGTGAACTAAGTACATGAAAACAGGTAACAATGTTATTGAACTAAGTTGAGAAGAAAACAGAAGAGTGATATATCTAGGGTAGTAGAGAAAAGCATATATACATATTTACATGATAAAAACCGAAACAGAAAACACAGCATTGAGAAGTACAGGAAAAACGGAAACAGTGTTTCTGAACTAAGATGAGAAGAAAACAGAATAATGATATATCTACCATAGTTGAGAAGAGCACATAAAGGTGTCTCCAAAGTAAGAAAAGACAGTGTTGTGAACTAAGAAAAGGTTAGTATCTAGATTTTTTGTTGACGGTTTTTGTTTGTTTTTCTTTTGTTTTATGTTTGTTTGTTTGTTTGTTTTGTATTTTTTTGTTGTTAGTTGAAACAAGGTTTCCCGAGAAAGAATATCATCTGCAAAGCAGGATTAAAACTCAGGGATCTGCCTGCCTCTGCCGTCTTCAGGGTGCTGGGCCTAAAGGAATGCACCACCACACCCAGTTTGGCTTCCTTGTATTTCTTCATTCCAGGAAGGCATTTTGTTTTTCTTCTTCTGGTTTATATTCTTTATTCTATATTTATTCTTTATCATATATTTAGTGAAATTTACAAAAATCTCTCTCTCTCACCTCTGTGGTATGTGTTTGAGAGAGAGAGATAGAATCTCTGTGTGTGATGTGTGTCTTTCTTTTTCTTCTCCCCGTCAACCCTTGCTTGACTGCATAGAATAAAACAAACAAGCAAACAAAAAGCATGAAAACAAAACAGCAACAACAACAACAAAAGCAGAAGCAGGCCTTCTCTTTGTTTCAAGGCCAGACTGGTCTCCAGAGAGAGTGGCAGGGCAGCCACCCCTATCTGGAGAGAGAAAAAATAAACTAAAACAAAACAAAACAAAACAAAGAAACAGACACAAAACCAAAGCTTGTTTGTTTTTGATTTCTCGTTCACTTATTTAATTTTAAAATATAGCTAGCTCTCTGTTTCTCAGAGACATACAGAGAGAGAGAGAGAGAGAGAGAGAGAGACAGAGAGATGATATGGAGAGTTTGTCTCAAATAAATAAATAACTAGATAATAAATAGCCAAACAAATAATAAATGGATAAATAGATAGATAAATAAATCAATTTGGCGGCTGGAGTATTGGCTCAGTGGTTAAGAGCACATGGTCTGGTCTCCTCAAGATCCCACACTCAACTCAAAACACACACATGGCAGCTCAGGACCTTCAGTTCCAGATCTTCTGACACCCTCACACAAACACACATGAAATAAAAACCAATAAGTAAACAAACTCAGAAAGAACTAGAGAAGTTTCCAAGGGGTGAAAAAAACTGTGCCGAGGCATCTACTCGGTATGAAAAACAGCCAATACAGAGAGACATCGTCTCATAAACTTGTGTCAACAAAACACAAGAAATAAAATTAAAACATAGGCCGGGCATGGTGAAGCATGACTGTCATCCCAGGTCTCGGGGAGTCAGAGAGAGGCAAGTGGATCTCTCTGAGTTCCAGGCCAGCCTGGTCTCCAAAACCAAGGCTACCAAGGCTGGAAACAAACAAACAAAACAAAAACAGAAAAAATCCAGAGCAACAAATAAATAAATGGGTGGATGGATAAATAAATAAAGCAAGCAAACACACACACACACACAAAACACAATGAATTAGAGTCTGTGCTGGTGGTGGCAGTACAGGCCTGCACATTACCTATCTCTCTGAATAAATTCTAACTCTAAATGGGAAACTTACACACTGGGGCTGTAAGGATACTGGCAAGAAGCCAGGCAGATGAGGGCAAAACAAACACACACACAACATGAATAATACAGTCAAAATCAACCAAGGAATGAGGGAGGGGGCTACGGCTGGGATACAAAGTAAATAACCTGTGAATAATATTAAAAAATAAGCAATAATATTAAGAAACAAACAAGAACAACAACAACAACCAAGGAAGAACAATTCAGCAACAAGCTAGAGGGAGAGACAAGAAGGCTCACAGCAAACTGGTTCAGCACCATTGCACAGACCCAGGTCTTGGGATTGGGGTCAGGAAAAAAACCAAAAACAAAAAACAAAACAAAAGAAAAAGCAGAAGCAGGCTTTTCCTTGTTTCAAGGCCAAACTGGTCTCCAGAGCAGTGGCAGGACAGCCACTACATGCAAACTAAACACCAAACCAGAAACAAACAAACAAAAAAAAAAAAAGAAAAATAGAAATAAATGAAATGTGGACTCACAGATTGTGCAGGAACAACACCTATGACGGAAAGACTATGTATTTAGTTAGTTTTATTTATTCTATATTTATTCTTTATCGTATATCCTAAACCCAGCACAACCATAACCCTAACCCTTACCCTAGCACAACCCTAACCCTAAACCTAACCCTTTACCTTATACCTAAATCTAACCCTAAAGGTAACACTAAGCCTATCACAACACTAACCCAACCATAACCTTAACCTAGAACAACCTTAACTCTAACCTTAACATAACCCTAACGCTAACCTTAACCCTAACCATAGCACAACCCTAACCCTAACCATAACCATAGCCCTAAAACCAGCAAAACCGTGAACCGTAGCAGAACACTAACCCTAACATTAACCCTAACCCTAACCCTACCCGTAACCCTATACATAACCTACCCTTACCTCTACCCCTACCCCTGAACCTGACCCTGACCCTGAGCCTGACCCGAACACTGAACATGACCCTAAGCATTAACCCTGACACTGACCCTGATCCTAACCCTAACCCTAACCCTACCACTGACCCTGACCTTAACCGTAACTGTAAACTAACCCTGACACTGACTAACCCCTAAACCAGACCCTGACCCTCACCCTGGCCCTAACCCCTAACCCTAACCCTAAACCTTACCTTAGCACAAAGCTAACCCAAACCCTAACCTTGAACATAGCACAAACCTAACCCTAAACCTAGCACAACACTAACCCAAACCCTAATCCTAGAACAAACGCAACCCTTAAACATACCAACCACAACCCTAAAGCTATCACAACATTAACACTAATCCTATCCGTAACCCAACCTAAACCCAACCTTACCACAACCCAAAGATGAACCCTAACTCTAACCCTAGCACAAACATAATCCAAACACTAAGCTTAACTCTAACTCAAACACAACCCTATCCATAACACTAACAGTAGCACAATCCAAACCCTAATACTGAATCTAGCACAACCCTAACCCTAAACCTAACACTAACCCTAGCCCAACCCTAACCTTAACACTAACAATAATAACCTTAACCCTAATCCTAAACATTACCTTAAACCTAACCATAGCACAATCCTACCTCTAATACGAACCCGAAATGTAGCACGACCCTAACCATAATGCTATCCCTGAACAGAGAACAAACCTAAATTTAGCCCCAGCATTAACCTAACACTAAACCTAATCCTAACCCTGACCCTAGCACAACCCTAACCCTAAACCTAGTATGATCCTAACCCCAACTATAAAAGAACACTAACCCTAACCTTAGCACAACTTTAAGAATAAACCCTAACCCTAACCATAGCATAACATTAAACTAGCACATTAATCCTAACCCTAATCCTAACTCGAGCACAACCCTAACCCTAACCGTTAACAAAACCCTAACACCTAAATCTATCGCTAACACTTGCACAACCCTAAAACTAAACCTAACCCTAGCATAACCCTAAAACTAACCCTAACCCTAGCACAAAATTAACCATAACCATAATCATAAATCTAACCTTAGCACAACCCTAACCCCGACCCTAGCAAAATCCTAATCCTAACGCTAGTACAACCCTAACGTTGACACTGACCCTCGCCCTAATATTAAACCCAGCACAACCATAACCCTAACACTAACCCTAAGTTTAACCCTAGCACAACCCTAATCCTAACTCTAATTCTAGCACAACCCTAAGCCTAACCCTAACCTTAATCCTAACCCAAGCAAAACCTTAACCCTAAAACTACCAAAACCCCAAACCTAACCCTAAACCAATCCCTCACCCTCATCCCTGCATAATCCTAAGAATAACCCTAACCCTAAAAGAACCCAAACCCTAATCCTAACAGTAGCACATCAATAATCCTAACCCAATCACAACCCTAACCATAACTCTAAACCCAGCAGAACCATAACAATAACATTGTCACTAACCCCAGCACAAGCTAATATTACAACCTAATCCTATGCCTACCCTTATCACAACCTTGACCATAACTCTAACCCTAGCAAAACCCTAAGTATAACACTATCCCTAAACCTACCACAACCCTAATATTAAAACCTAACCCTATGCCTAACACTAACACTAGCACAACCTTAATACTAGGCATAACCTTAAGACTAACCCTAACCGAAAACCTAATCCTAACACAACCCTAAACATAACCCTAGCACACCCTAAGTAAGTAACAATGTTTCTGAACTAAGTTTAGAAAAAAAGAGAAAAGTGATATATCTCACGTAGTAGAGAAGAGCACATGAACGGGTTAGCAAGGTAAGAACGAAAAGGAAAGCACACCGTGGTAAACTAAGTACATGAAAACAACAAAACGTGTTTATGACCTATGTTGAGAAGAAAGCAGAAAAGTGATATATCTACCATAGTACAGAAGAACACATAAATGTGTCCCAAAGGTAAGAACAGAAACAGAAAGCACAGCTCTGTGAACTAAGTACAGAAAAAGAAGAAACAGTGTTTCTGAACTAAGTTGAGAAGAAAACAGAAAATTGATATATCTAGCATAGTAGAGAAGAGCAAATAAATGTGTTTCCATGGTAAGAACAGAGACATAAAACACAGAGTTGAGAAGTAAGTACAGGAAAACACGAAACAATGTTTCTGAACTAAGATGAGAAGAAAACAGAAAAGTGATATATCTAGCACAGTTGGGAAGAGCACATAAATGTGTCTCCAAAGTAAGAAAAGAAAGTTAAACCACAGTGTTGTGAACCTAGCACAGGAAACTATGTAACAGTGTTTCTGAACTAAGTTGAGAAGAAAACAGACAAGTGATGTATCTGGTTTAGTACAGAAGAACACATAAAAGCATCTAAAACTTAAGAACAGACAGGCAAAGCACAGCATTGTGAACTAAGTACCTGTAAACATGTAAAAATGTTACTGAACTAAGTGGAGAAGAAAACAGAACAGAACAGAGATATATCTCTCGTAGTAGAGAAGAGCACAGAAACATGTTTCCAAAGTAAGAAAAGATAGTTAAAGCGCAGCGTTGTGAACTAAGAACAGGAGAATATGTATCAGAGTTTCTGAGCTAAGTAGAGAAGAAATCAGAAAAGTGAGATATCGAGCATAGTAGAGAAGATCACATACACGTGTTTCCAAGGTAAGAAGAGAAAGGAGAGCACAGCGTTGTGAACTAAGTACATGAAAATAATAAAAAATGTTTCTGAACTGTGTTGAAAACGAAACGGAAAAGTAATATATCTGGCATACTACAGAAGAACACATAAACGTATTTCCCAGGTAAAAACAGACAGGCAAAGCACAGCGTTGTAAACTAAGTACATGTTAAAAATAAAAAGTGTCTCTGACATATGTTGAGAAGAGAACAGAAAAGTGATATATCTGGCATAATACAGAACAACACATAAACGTATCTCCAAAGTAAGAAAAAAAGATAAAGCACAGCATTGTGAACTAAGTACAGGAAAATGTGTAACGGTGTTTCTGAACTAAGTTGAGAAGAAAACAGAAGAGTGATATATCTGGCATAGTACAGAAGAAGACATAAACGTATCAAAAAAAAGTTAAGAACAAAAAGGCAAAGCAGAGCGTTGTGAACTAAGTACAAGAAAACATGTAACAATGTTACTGAACTAAGTGGAGAAGAAAATAGAAAAGTGATATAACCAGCTTAGTAGAGAAGAGCACATGAACGGGTTTCCCAGGTAAGAACAGACAGGCAAAGCAAAGCATTGTGAACTAAGTACACGAAAGAAAATAGAAAAGTGCTATATCTAGCATAGTACAGAAGAGCACATGAACATGTCTCCAAGGTAAGAACAGAAAGGACAGCACAGCGTTGTAAATTAAGTTCATGAAAACATTAAAAAGTTTTTCTGACCTATGTTGAGAAGAAAAGAAAAAGTGATATATCTGACATAGTCCAGAACAACACATAAAAGGATCTCCAAGTTAACAAAAGAAAGGCAAAGCACAGCATTGTGAACTAAGTACATGAAAACAGGTAACAATGTTATTGAACTAAGTTGAGAAGAAAACAGAAGAGTGATATATCTAGGGTAGTAGAGAAAAGCATATATACATATTTACATGATAAAAACCGAAACAGAAAACACAGCATTGAGAAGTACAGGAAAAACTGAAACAGTGTTTCTGAACTAAGATGAGAAGAAAACAGAATAATGATATATCTACCATAGTTGAGAAGAGCACATAAAGGTGTCTCCAAAGTAAGAAAAGACAGTGTTGTGAACTAAGAAAAGGTTAGTATCTAGATTTTTTGTTGACGGTTTTTGTTTGTTTTTCTTTTGTTTTATGTTTGTTTGTTTGTTTGTTTTGTATTTTTTTGTTGTTAGTTGAAACAAGGTTTCCCGAGAAAGAATATCATCTGCAAAGCAGGATTAAAACTCAGGGATCTGCCTGCCTCTGCCGTCTTCAGGGTGCTGGGCCTAAAGGAATGCACCACCACACCCAGTTTGGCTTCCTTGTATTTCTTCATTCCAGGAAGGCATTTTGTTTTTCTTCTTCTGGTTTATATTCTTTATTCTATATTTATTCTTTATCATATATTTAGTGAAATTTACAAAAATCTCTCTCTCTCACCTCTGTGGTATGTGTTTGAGAGAGAGAGATAGAATCTCTGTGTGTGATGTGTGTCTTTCTTTTTCTTCTCCCCGTCAACCCTTGCTTGACTGCATAGAATAAAACAAACAAGCAAACAAAAAGCATGAAAACAAAACAGCAACAACAACAACAAAAGCAGAAGCAGGCCTTCTCTTTGTTTCAAGGCCAGACTGGTCTCCAGAGTGAGTGGCAGGGCAGCCACCCCTATCTGGAGAGAGAAAAAATAAACTAAAACAAAACAAAACAAAGAAACAGACACAAAACCAAAGCTTGTTTGTTTTTGATTTCTCATTCACTTATTTAATTTTAAAATATAGCTAGTTCTCTGTCTCTCAGAGACATACAGAGAGAGAGAGAGAGACAGAGAGATGATATGGAGAGTTTGTCTCAAATAAATAAATAACTAGATAATAAATAGCCAAACAAATAATAAATGGATAAATAGATAGATAAATAAATCAATTTGGCGGCTGGAGTATTGGCTCAGTGGTTAAGAGCACATGGTCTGGTCTCCTCAAGATCCCACACTCAACTCAAAACACACACATGGCAGCTCAGGACCTTCAGTTCCAGATCTTCTGACACCCTCACACAAACACACATGAAATAAAAACCAATAAGTAAACAAACTCAGAAAGAACTAGAGAAGTTTCCAAGGGGTGAAAAAAACTGTGCCGAGGCATCTACTCGGTATGAAAAACAGCCAATACAGAGAGACATCGTCTCATAAACTTGTGTCAACAAAACACAAGAAATAAAATTAAAACATAGGCCGGGCATGGTGAAGCATGACTGTCATCCCAGGTCTCGGGGAGTCAGAGAGAGGCAAGTGGATCTCTCTGAGTTCCAGGCCAGCCTGGTCTCCAAAACCAAGGCTACCAAGGCTGGAAACAAACAAACAAAACAAAAACAGAAAAAATCCAGAGCAACAAATAAATAAATGGGTGGATGGATAAATAAATAAAGCAAGCAAACACACACACACACACAAAACACAATGAATTAGAGTCTGTGCTGGTGGTGGCAGTACAGGCCTGCACATTACCTATCTCTCTGAATAAATTCTAACTCTAAATGGGAAACTTACACACTGGGGCTGTAAGGATACTGGCAAGAAGCCAGGCAGATGAGGGCAAAACAAACACACACACAACATGAATAATACAGTCAAAATCAACCAAGGAATGAGGGAGGGGGCTACGGCTGGGATACAAAGTAAATAACCTGTGAATAATATTAAAAAATAAACAATAATATTAAAAAACAAACAACAACAACAACAACAACAACCAAGGAAGAACAATTCAGCAACAAGCTAGAGGGAGAGACAAGAAGGCTCACAGCAAACTGGTTCAGCACCATTGCACAGACCCAGGTCTTGGGATTGGGGTCAGGAAAAAAACCAAAAACAAAAAACAAAACAAAAGAAAAAGCAGAAGCAGGCTTTTCCTTGTTTCAAGGCCAAACTGGTCTCCAGAGCAGTGGCAGGACAGCCACTACATGCAAACTAAACACCAAACCAGAAACAAACAAAAAAAAAAAAAAAAGAAAAATAGAAATAAATGAAATGTGGACTCACAGATTGTGCAGGAACAACACCTATGACGGAAAGACTATGTATTTAGTTAGTTTTATTTATTCTATATTTATTCTTTATCGTATATCCTAAACCCAGCACAACCATAACCCTAACCCTTACCCTAGCACAACCCTAACCCTAAACCTAACCCTTTACCTTATACCTAAATCTAACCCTAAAGGTAACACTAAGCCTATCACAACACTAACCCAACCATAACCTTAACCTAGAACAACCTTAACTCTAACCTTAACATAACCCTAACGCTAACCTTAACCCTAACCATAGCACAACCCTAACCCTAACCATAACCATAGCCCTAAAACCAGCAAAACCGTGAACCGTAGCAGAACACTAACCCTAACATTAACCCTAACCCTAACCCTACCCGTAACCCTATACATAACCTACCCTTACCTCTACCCCTACCCCTGAACCTGACCCTGACCCTGAGCCTGACCCGAACACTGAACATGACCCTAAGCATTAACCCTGACACTGACCCTGATCCTAACCCTAACCCTAACCCTACCACTGACCCTGACCTTAACCGTAACTGTAAACTAACCCTGACACTGACTAACCCCTAAACCAGACCCTGACCCTCACCCTGGCCCTAACCCCTAACCCTAACCCTAAACCTTACCTTAGCACAAAGCTAACCCAAACCCTAACCTTGAACATAGCACAAACCTAACCCTAAACCTAGCACAACACTAACCCAAACCCTAATCCTAGAACAAACGCAACCCTTAAACATACCAACCACAACCCTAAAGCTATCACAACATTAACACTAATCCTATCCGTAACCCAACCTAAACCCAACCTTACCACAACCCAAAGATGAACCCTAACTCTAACCCTAGCACAAACATAATCCAAACACTAAGCTTAACTCTAACTCAAACACAACCCTATCCATAACACTAACAGTAGCACAATCCAAACCCTAATACTGAATCTAGCACAACCCTAACCCTAAACCTAACACTAACCCTAGCCCAACCCTAACCTTAACACTAACAATAATAACCTTAACCCTAATCCTAAACATTACCTTAAACCTAACCATAGCACAATCCTACCTCTAATACGAACCCGAAATGTAGCACGACCCTAACCATAATGCTATCCCTGAACAGAGAACAAACCTAAATTTAGCCCCAGCATTAACCTAACACTAAACCTAATCCTAACCCTGACCCTAGCACAACCCTAACCCTAAACCTAGTATGATCCTAACCCCAACTATAAAAGAACACTAACCCTAACCTTAGCACAACTTTAAGAATAAACCCTAACCCTAACCATAGCATAACATTAAACTAGCACATTAATCCTAACCCTAATCCTAACTCGAGCACAACCCTAACCCTAACCGTTAACAAAACCCTAACACCTAAATCTATCGCTAACACTTGCACAACCCTAAAACTAAACCTAACCCTAGCATAACCCTAAAACTAACCCTAACCCTAGCACAAAATTAACCATAACCATAATCATAAATCTAACCTTAGCACAACCCTAACCCCGACCCTAGCAAAATCCTAATCCTAACGCTAGTACAACCCTAACGTTGACACTGACCCTCGCCCTAATATTAAACCCAGCACAACCATAACCCTAACACTAACCCTAAGTTTAACCCTAGCACAACCCTAATCCTAACTCTAATTCTAGCACAACCCTAAGCCTAACCCTAACCTTAATCCTAACCCAAGCAAAACCTTAACCCTAAAACTACCAAAACCCCAAACCTAACCCTAAACCAATCCCTCACCCTCATCCCTGCATAATCCTAAGAATAACCCTAACCCTAAAAGAACCCAAACCCTAATCCTAACAGTAGCACATCAATAATCCTAACCCAATCACAACCCTAACCATAACTCTAAACCCAGCAGAACCATAACAATAACATTGTCACTAACCCCAGCACAAGCTAATATTACAACCTAATCCTATGCCTACCCTTATCACAACCTTGACCATAACTCTAACCCTAGCAAAACCCTAAGTATAACACTATCCCTAAACCTACCACAACCCTAATATTAAAACCTAACCCTATGCCTAACACTAACACTAGCACAACCTTAATACTAGGCATAACCTTAAGACTAACCCTAACCGAAAACCTAATCCTAACACAACCCTAAACATAACCCTAGCACACCCTAAGTAAGTAACAATGTTTCTGAACTAAGTTTAGAAAAAAAGAGAAAAGTGATATATCTCACGTAGTAGAGAAGAGCACATGAACGGGTTAGCAAGGTAAGAACGAAAAGGAAAGCACACCGTGGTAAACTAAGTACATGAAAACAACAAAACGTGTTTATGACCTATGTTGAGAAGAAAGCAGAAAAGTGATATATCTACCATAGTACAGAAGAACACATAAATGTGTCCCAAAGGTAAGAACAGAAACAGAAAGCACAGCTCTGTGAACTAAGTACAGAAAAAGAAGAAACAGTGTTTCTGAACTAAGTTGAGAAGAAAACAGAAAATTGATATATCTAGCATAGTAGAGAAGAGCAAATAAATGTGTTTCCATGGTAAGAACAGAGACATAAAACACAGAGTTGAGAAGTAAGTACAGGAAAACACGAAACAATGTTTCTGAACTAAGATGAGAAGAAAACAGAAAAGTGATATATCTAGCACAGTTGGGAAGAGCACATAAATGTGTCTCCAAAGTAAGAAAAGAAAGTTAAACCACAGTGTTGTGAACCTAGCACAGGAAACTATGTAACAGTGTTTCTGAACTAAGTTGAGAAGAAAACAGACAAGTGATGTATCTGGTTTAGTACAGAAGAACACATAAAAGCATCTAAAACTTAAGAACAGACAGGCAAAGCACAGCATTGTGAACTAAGTACCTGTAAACATGTAAAAATGTTACTGAACTAAGTGGAGAAGAAAACAGAACAGAACAGAGATATATCTCTCGTAGTAGAGAAGAGCACAGAAACATGTTTCCAAAGTAAGAAAAGATAGTTAAAGCGCAGCGTTGTGAACTAAGAACAGGAGAATATGTATCAGAGTTTCTGAGCTAAGTAGAGAAGAAATCAGAAAAGTGAGATATCGAGCATAGTAGAGAAGATCACATACACGTGTTTCCAAGGTAAGAAGAGAAAGGAGAGCACAGCGTTGTGAACTAAGTACATGAAAATAATAAAAAATGTTTCTGAACTGTGTTGAAAACGAAACGGAAAAGTAATATATCTGGCATACTACAGAAGAACACATAAACGTATTTCCCAGGTAAAAACAGACAGGCAAAGCACAGCGTTGTAAACTAAGTACATGTTAAAAATAAAAAGTGTCTCTGACATATGTTGAGAAGAGAACAGAAAAGTGATATATCTGGCATAATACAGAACAACACATAAACGTATCTCCAAAGTAAGAAAAAAAGTTAAAGCACAGCATTGTGAACTAAGTACAGGAAAATGTGTAACGGTGTTTCTGAACTAAGTTGAGAAGAAAACAGAAGAGTGATATATCTGGCATAGTACAGAAGAAGACATAAACGTATCAAAAAAAAGTTAAGAACAAAAAGGCAAAGCAGAGCGTTGTGAACTAAGTACAAGAAAACATGTAACAATGTTACTGAACTAAGTGGAGAAGAAAATAGAAAAGTGATATAACCAGCTTAGTAGAGAAGAGCACATGAACGGGTTTCCCAGGTAAGAACAGACAGGCAAAGCAAAGCATTGTGAACTAAGTACACGAAAGAAAATAGAAAAGTGCTATATCTAGGATAGTACAGAAGAGCACATGAACATGTCTCCAAGGTAAGAACAGAAAGGACAGCACAGCGTTGTAAATTAAGTTCATGAAAACATTAAAAAGTTTTTCTGACCTATGTTGAGAAGAAAAGAAAAAGTGATATATCTGACATAGTCCAGAACAACACATAAAAGGATCTCCAAGTTAACAAAAGAAAGGCAAAGCACAGCATTGTGAACTAAGTACATGAAAACAGGTAACAATGTTATTGAACTAAGTTGAGAAGAAAACAGAAGAGTGATATATCTAGGGTAGTAGAGAAAAGCATATATACATATTTACATGATAAAAACCGAAACAGAAAACACAGCATTGAGAAGTACAGGAAAAACTGAAACAGTGTTTCTGAACTAAGATGAGAAGAAAACAGAATAATGATATATCTACCATAGTTGAGAAGAGCACATAAAGGTGTCTCCAAAGTAAGAAAAGACAGTGTTGTGAACTAAGAAAAGGTTAGTATCTAGATTTTTTGTTGACGGTTTTTGTTTGTTTTTCTTTTGTTTTATGTTTGTTTGTTTGTTTGTTTTGTATTTTTTTGTTGTTAGTTGAAACAAGGTTTCCCGAGAAAGAATATCATCTGCAAAGCAGGATTAAAACTCAGGGATCTGCCTGCCTCTGCCGTCTTCAGGGTGCTGGGCCTAAAGGAATGCACCACCACACCCAGTTTGGCTTCCTTGTATTTCTTCATTCCAGGAAGGCATTTTGTTTTTCTTCTTCTGGTTTATATTCTTTATTCTATATTTATTCTTTATCATATATTTAGTGAAATTTACAAAAATCTCTCTCTCTCACCTCTGTGGTATGTGTTTGAGAGAGAGAGATAGAATCTCTGTGTGTGATGTGTGTCTTTCTTTTTCTTCTCCCCGTCAACCCTTGCTTGACTGCATAGAATAAAACAAACAAGCAAACAAAAAGCATGAAAACAAAACAGCAACAACAACAACAAAAGCAGAAGCAGGCCTTCTCTTTGTTTCAAGGCCAGACTGGTCTCCAGAGTGAGTGGCAGGGCAGCCACCCCTATCTGGAGAGAGAAAAAATAAACTAAAACAAAACAAAACAAAACAAAACAAAGAAACAGACACAAAACCAAAGCTTGTTTGTTTTTGATTTCTCATTCACTTATTTAATTTTAAAATATAGCTAGTTCTCTGTCTCTCAGAGACATACAGAGAGAGAGAGAGAGACAGAGAGATGATATGGAGAGTTTGTCTCAAATAAATAAATAACTAGATAATAAATAGCCAAACAAATAATAAATGGATAAATAGATAGATAAATAAATCAATTTGGCGGCTGGAGTATTGGCTCAGTGGTTAAGAGCACATGGTCTGGTCTCCTCAAGATCCCACACTCAACTCAAAACATACACATGGCAGCTCAGGACCTTCAGTTCCAGATCTTCTGACACCCTCACACAAACACACATGAAATAAAAACCAATAAGTAAACAAACTCAGAAAGAACTAGAGAAGTTTCCAAGGGGTGAAAAAAACTGTGCCGAGGCATCTACTCGGTATGAAAAACAGCCAATACAGAGAGACATCGTCTCATAAACTTGTGTCAACAAAACACAAGAAATAAAATTAAAACATAGGCCGGGCATGGTGAAGCATGACTGTCATCCCAGGTCTCGGGGAGTCAGAGAGAGGCAAGTGGATCTCTCTGAGTTCCAGGCCAGCCTGGTCTCCAAAAAAAAGGCTACCAAGGCTGGAAACAAACAAACAAAACAAAAACAGAAAAAATCCAGAGCAACAAATAAATAAATGGGTGGATGGATAAATAAATAAAGCAAGCAAACACACACACACACACAAAACACAATGAATTAGAGTCTGTGCTGGTGGTGGCAGTACAGGCCTGCACATTACCTATCTCTCTGAATAAATTCTAACTCTAAATGGGAAACTTACACACTGGGGCTGTAAGGATACTGGCAAGAAGCCAGGCAGATGAGGGCAAAACAAACACACACACAACATGAATAATACAGTCAAAATCAACCAAGGAATGAGGGAGGGGGCTACGGCTGGGATACAAAGTAAATAACCTGTGAATAATATTAAAAAATAAACAATAATATTAAAAAACAAACAACAACAACAACAACAACCAAGGAAGAACAATTCAGCAACAAGCTAGAGGGAGAGACAAGAAGGCTCACAGCAAACTGGTTCAGCACCATTGCACAGACCCAGGTCTTGGGATTGGGGTCAGGAAAAAAACCAAAAACAAAAAACAAAACAAAAGAAAAAGCAGAAGCAGGCTTTTCCTTGTTTCAAGGCCAAACTGGTCTCCAGAGCAGTGGCAGGACAGCCACTACATGCAAACTAAACACCAAACCAGAAACAAACAAAAAAAAAAAAAAAAAGAAAAATAGAAATAAATGAAATGTGGACTCACAGATTGTGCAGGAACAACACCTATGACGGAAAGACTATGTATTTAGTTAGTTTTATTTATTCTATATTTATTCTTTATCGTATATCCTAAACCCAGCACAACCATAACCCTAACCCTTACCCTAGCACAACCCTAACCCTAAACCTAACCCTTTACCTTATACCTAAATCTAACCCTAAAGGTAACACTAAGCCTATCACAACACTAACCCAACCATAACCTTAACCTAGAACAACCTTAACTCTAACCTTAACATAACCCTAACGCTAACCTTAACCCTAACCATAGCACAACCCTAACCCTAACCATAACCATAGCCCTAAAACCAGCAAAACCGTGAACCGTAGCAGAACACTAACCCTAACATTAACCCTAACCCTAACCCTACCCGTAACCCTATACATAACCTACCCTTACCTCTACCCCTACCCCTGAACCTGACCCTGACCCTGAGCCTGACCCGAACACTGAACATGACCCTAAGCATTAACCCTGACACTGACCCTGATCCTAACCCTAACCCTAACCCTACCACTGACCCTGACCTTAACCGTAACTGTAAACTAACCCTGACACTGACTAACCCCTAAACCAGACCCTGACCCTCACCCTGGCCCTAACCCCTAACCCTAACCCTAAACCTTACCTTAGCACAAAGCTAACCCAAACCCTAACCTTGAACATAGCACAAACCTAACCCTAAACCTAGCACAACACTAACCCAAACCCTAATCCTAGAACAAACGCAACCCTTAAACATACCAACCACAACCCTAAAGCTATCACAACATTAACACTAATCCTATCCGTAACCCAACCTAAACCCAACCTTACCACAACCCAAAGATGAACCCTAACTCTAACCCTAGCACAAACATAATCCAAACACTAAGCTTAACTCTAACTCAAACACAACCCTATCCATAACACTAACAGTAGCACAATCCAAACCCTAATACTGAATCTAGCACAACCCTAACCCTAAACCTAACACTAACCCTAGCCCAACCCTAACCTTAACACTAACAATAATAACCTTAACCCTAATCCTAAACATTACCTTAAACCTAACCATAGCACAATCCTACCTCTAATACGAACCCGAAATGTAGCACGACCCTAACCATAATGCTATCCCTGAACAGAGAACAAACCTAAATTTAGCCCCAGCATTAACCTAACACTAAACCTAATCCTAACCCTGACCCTAGCACAACCCTAACCCTAAACCTAGTATGATCCTAACCCCAACTATAAAAGAACACTAACCCTAACCTTAGCACAACTTTAAGAATAAACCCTAACCCTAACCATAGCATAACATTAAACTAGCACATTAATCCTAACCCTAATCCTAACTCGAGCACAACCCTAACCCTAACCGTTAACAAAACCCTAACACCTAAATCTATCGCTAACACTTGCACAACCCTAAAACTAAACCTAACCCTAGCATAACCCTAAAACTAACCCTAACCCTAGCACAAAATTAACCATAACCATAATCATAAATCTAACCTTAGCACAACCCTAACCCCGACCCTAGCAAAATCCTAATCCTAACGCTAGTACAACCCTAACGTTGACACTGACCCTCGCCCTAATATTAAACCCAGCACAACCATAACCCTAACACTAACCCTAAGTTTAACCCTAGCACAACCCTAATCCTAACTCTAATTCTAGCACAACCCTAAGCCTAACCCTAACCTTAATCCTAACCCAAGCAAAACCTTAACCCTAAAACTACCAAAACCCCAAACCTAACCCTAAACCAATCCCTCACCCTCATCCCTGCATAATCCTAAGAATAACCCTAACCCTAAAAGAACCCAAACCCTAATCCTAACAGTAGCACATCAATAATCCTAACCCAATCACAACCCTAACCATAACTCTAAACCCAGCAGAACCATAACAATAACATTGTCACTAACCCCAGCACAAGCTAATATTACAACCTAATCCTATGCCTACCCTTATCACAACCTTGACCATAACTCTAACCCTAGCAAAACCCTAAGTATAACACTATCCCTAAACCTACCACAACCCTAATATTAAAACCTAACCCTATGCCTAACACTAACACTAGCACAACCTTAATACTAGGCATAACCTTAAGACTAACCCTAACCGAAAACCTAATCCTAACACAACCCTAAACATAACCCTAGCACACCCTAAGTAAGTAACAATGTTTCTGAACTAAGTTTAGAAAAAAAGAGAAAAGTGATATATCTCACGTAGTAGAGAAGAGCACATGAACGGGTTAGCAAGGTAAGAACGAAAAGGAAAGCACACCGTGGTAAACTAAGTACATGAAAACAACAAAACGTGTTTATGACCTATGTTGAGAAGAAAGCAGAAAAGTGATATATCTACCATAGTACAGAAGAACACATAAATGTGTCCCAAAGGTAAGAACAGAAACAGAAAGCACAGCTCTGTGAACTAAGTACAGAAAAAGAAGAAACAGTGTTTCTGAACTAAGTTGAGAAGAAAACAGAAAATTGATATATCTAGCATAGTAGAGAAGAGCAAATAAATGTGTTTCCATGGTAAGAACAGAGACATAAAACACAGAGTTGAGAAGTAAGTACAGGAAAACACGAAACAATGTTTCTGAACTAAGATGAGAAGAAAACAGAAAAGTGATATATCTAGCACAGTTGAGAAGAGCACATAAATGTGTCCCAAAGTAAGAAAAGAAAGTTAAACCACAGTGTTGTGAACCTAGCACAGGAAACTATGTAACAGTGTTTCTGAACTAAGTTGAGAAGAAAACAGACAAGTGATGTATCTGGTTTAGTACAGAAGAACACATAAAAGCATCTAAAACTTAAGAACAGACAGGCAAAGCACAGCATTGTGAACTAAGTACCTGTAAACATGTAAAAATGTTACTGAACTAAGTGGAGAAGAAAACAGAACAGAGATATATCTCTCGTAGTAGAGAAGAGCACAGAAACATGTTTCCAAAGTAAGAAAAGATAGTTAAAGCGCAGCGTTGTGAACTAAGAACAGGAGAATATGTATCAGAGTTTCTGAGCTAAGTAGAGAAGAAATCAGAAAAGTGAGATATCAAGCATAGTAGAGAAGATCACATACACGTGTTTCCAAGGTAAGAAGAGAAAGGAGAGCACAGCGTTGTGAAATAAGTACATGAAAATAATAAAAAATGTTTCTGAACTGTGTTGAAAACGAAACAGAAAAGTAATATATCTGGCATACTACAGAAGAACACATAAACGTATTTCCCAGGTAAAAACAGACAGGCAAAGCACAGCGTTGTAAACTAAGTACATGTTAAAAATAAAAAGTGTCTCTGACATATGTTGAGAAGAGAACAGAAAAGTGATATATCTGGCATAATACAGAACAACACATAAACGTATCTCCAAAGTAAGAAAAAAAGTTAAAGCACAGCATTGTGAACTAAGTACAGGAAAATGTGTAACGGTGTTTCTGAACTAAGTTGAGAAGAAAACAGAAGAGTGATATATCTGGCATAGTACAGAAGAAGACATAAACGTATCAAAAAAAAGTTAAGAACAAAAAGGCAAAGCAGAGCGTTGTGAACTAAGTACAAGAAAACATGTAACAATGTTACTGAAGTAAGTGGAGAAGAAAATAGAAAAGTGATATAACCAGCTTAGTAGAGAAGAGCACATGAACGGGTTTCCCAGGTAAGAACAGACAGGCAAAGCAAAGCATTGTGAACTAAGTACACGAAAGAAAATAGAAAAGTGCTATATCTAGCATAGTACAGAAGAGCACATGAACATGTCTCCAAGGTAAGAACAGAAAGGACAGCACAGCGTTGTAAATTAAGTTCATGAAAACATTAAAAAGTTTTTCTGACCTATGTTGAGAAGAAAAGAAAAAGTGATATATCTGACATAGTCCAGAACAACACATAAAAGGATCTCCAAGTTAACAAAAGAAAGGCAAAGCACAGCATTGTGAACTAAGTACATGAAAACAGGTAACAATGTTATTGAACTAAGTTGAGAAGAAAACAGAAGAGTGATATATCTAGGGTAGTAGAGAAAAGCATATATACATATTTACATGATAAAAACCGAAACAGAAAACACAGCATTGAGAAGTACAGGAAAAACTGAAACAGTGTTTCTGAACTAAGATGAGAAGAAAACAGAATAATGATATATCTACCATAGTTGAGAAGAGCACATAAAGGTGTCTCCAAAGTAAGAAAAGACAGTGTTGTGAACTAAGAAAAGGTTAGTATCTAGATTTTTTGTTGACGGTTTTTGTTTTTTTCTTTTGTTTTATGTTTGTTTGTTTGTTTGTTTTGTATTTTTTTGTTGTTAGTTGAAACAAGGTTTCCCGAGAAAGAATATCATCTGCAAAGCAGGATTAAAACTGAGGGATCTGCCTGCCTCTGCCGTCTTCAGGGTGCTGGGCCTAAAGGAATGCACCACCACACCCAGTTTGGCTTCCTTGTATTTCTTCATTCCAGGAAGGCATTTTGTTTTTCTTCTTCTGGTTTATATTCTTTATTCTATATTTATTCTTTATCATATATTTAGTGAAATTTACAAAAATCTCTCTCTCTCACCTCTGTGGTATGTGTTTGAGAGAGAGAGATAGAATCTCTGTGTGTGATGTGTGTCTTTCTTTTTCTTCTCCCCCTCAACCCTTGCTTGACTGCATAGAATAAAACAAACAAGCAAACAAAAAGCATGAAAACAAAACAGCAACAACAACAACAACAAAAGCAGAAGCAGGCCTTCTCTTTGTTTCAAGGCCAGACTGGTCTCCAGAGTGAGTGGCAGGGCAGCCACCCCTATCTGGAGAGAGAAAAAATAAACTAAAACAAAACAAAACAAAACAAAGAAACAGACACAAAACCAAAGCTTGTTTGTTTTTGATTTCTCATTCACTTATTTAATTTTAAAATATAGCTAGCTCTCTGTCTCTCAGAGACATACAGAGAGAGAGAGGAGAGAGACAGAGAGAGACAGAGACAGAGAGAGAGACAGAGAGATGATATGGAGAGTTTGTCTCAAATAAATAAATAACTAGATAATGAATAGCCGAACAAATAATAAATGGATAAATAGATAGATAAATAAATCAATTTGGCGGCTGGAGTATTGGCTCAGTGGTTAAGAGCACATGGTCTTGTCTCCTCAAGATCCCACACTCAACTCAAAACACACACATGGCAGCTCAGGACCTTCAGTTCCAGATCTTCTGACACCCTCATACAAACACACATGAAATAAAAACCAATAAGTAAACAAACTCAGAAAGAACTAGAGAAGTTTCCAAGGGGTGAAAAAAACTGTGCCGAGGCATCTACTAGGTATGAAAGACAGCCAATACAGAGAGACATCGTCTCATAAAACTTGTGTCAACAAAACACAAGAAATAAAATTAAAACATAGGCCGGGCATGGTGAAGCATGACTGCCATCCCAAGTCTCGGGGAGTCAGAGAGAGGCAAGTGGATCTCTCTGAGTTCCAGGCCAGCCTGGTCTACAAAACCAAGGCTACCAAGGCTGGAAACAAACAAAAAAAAACAAAAACAGAAACAAACCAAAGCAACAAATAAATAAATGGGTGGATGGATAAATAAATAAAGCAAGCAAACACACACACACAAAACACAATGAATTAGAGTCTGTGCTGGTGGTGGCAGTACAGGCCTGCACATTAACTATCTCTCTGAATAAATTCTAACTCTAAATGGGAAACTTACACACTAGGGCTGTAAGGATACTGGCAAGAAGCCAGGCAGATGAGGGCAACACAAACACACACACAACATGAATAATACAGTCAAAATCAACCAAGGAATGAGGGAGGGGGCTACGGCTGGGATACAAAGTAAATAACCTGTGAATAATATTAAAAAATAAACAATAATATTAAAAAACAAACAACAACAACAACAACAACAACCAAGGAAGAACAATTCAGCAACAAGCTAGAGGGAGAGACAAGAAGGCTCACAGCAAACTGGTTCAGCACCATTGCACAGACCCAGGTCTTGGGATTGGGGTCAGGAAAAAAACCAAAAACAAAAAACAAAACAAAAGAAAAAGCAGAAGCAGGCTTTTCCTTGTTTCAAGGCCAAACTGGTCTCCAGAGCAGTGGCAGGACAGCCACTACATGCAAACTAAAAACCAAACCAGAAACAAAAAAAAAAAAAAAAAAAAAAAGAAAAATAGAAATAAATGAAATGTGGACTCACAGATTGTGCAGGAACAACACCTATGACGGAAAGACTATGTATTTAGTTAGTTTTATTTATTCTATATTTATTCTTTATCGTATATCCTAAACCCAGCACAACCATAACCCTAACCCTTACCCTAGCACAACCCTAACCCTAAACCTAACCCTTTACCTTATACCTAAATCTAACCCTAAAGGTAACACTAAGCCTATCACAACACTAACCCAACCATAACCTTAACCTAGAACAACCTTAACTCTAACCTTAACATAACCCTAACGCTAACCTTAACCCTAACCATAGCACAACCCTAACCCTAACCATAACCATAGCCCTAAAACCAGCAAACCGTGAACCGTAGCAGAACACTAACCCTAACATTAACCCTAACCCTAACCCTACCCGTAACCCTATACATAACCTTACCTCTACCCCTACCCCTGAACCTGACCCTGACCCTGAGCCTGACCCGAACACTGAACATGACCCTAAGCATTGACCCTGACACTGACCCTGATCCTAACCCTAACCCTAAACCTACCACTGACCCTGACCTTAACCGTAACTGTAAACTAACCCTGACACTGACTAACCCCTAAACCTGACCCTGACCCTCACCCTGGCTCTAACCCCTAACCCTAACCCTAACCCTAGCCCTAACCCTAAACCTGAACCTTACCTTAGCACAAAGCTAACCCGAACCCTAACCTTGAACATAGCACAAACCTAACCCTAAACCTAGCACAACACTAACCCAAACCCTAATCCTAGAACAAACGCAACCCTTAAACATACCAACCACAACCCTAAAGCTATCACAACATTAACACTAATCCTGTCCGTAACCCAACCTAAACCCAACCTTACCACAACCCAAAGATGAACCCTAACTCTAACCCTAGCACAAACATAATCCTAACACTAAGCTTAACTCTAACTCAAACACAACCCTATCCATAACACTAACAGTAGCACAATCCAAACCCTAATACTGAATCTAGCACAACCCTAACCCTAAACCTAACACTAACCCTAGCCCAACCCTAACCTTAACACTAACAATAATAACCTTAACCCTAATCCTAAACATTACCTTAAACCTAACCATAGCACAATCCTACCTCTAATACGAACCCGAAATGTAGCACGACCCTAACCATAATGCTATCCCTGAACAGAGAACAAACCTAAATTTAGCCCCAGCATTAACCTAACACTAAACCTAATCCTAACCCTGACCCTAGCACAACCCTAACCCTAAACCTAGTATGATCCTAACCCCAACTATAAAAGAACACTAACCCTAACCTTAGCACAACTTTAAGAATAAACCCTAACCCTAACCATAGCATAACATTAAACTAGCACATTAATCCTAACCCTAATCCTAACTCGAGCACAACCCTAACCCTAACCGTTAACAAAACCCTAACACCTAAATCTATCGCTAACACTTGCACAACCCTAAAACTAAACCTAACCCTAGCATAACCCTAAAACTAACCCTAACCCTAGCACAAAATTAACCATAACCATAATCATAAATCTAACCTTAGCACAACCCTAACCCCGACCCTAGCAAAATCCTAATCCTAACGCTAGTACAACCCTAACGTTGACACTGACCCTCGCCCTAATATTAAACCCAGCACAACCATAACCCTAACACTAACCCTAAGTTTAACCCTAGCACAACCCTAATCCTAACTCTAATTCTAGCACAACCCTAAGCCTAACCCTAACCTTAATCCTAACCCAAGCAAAACCTTAACCCTAAAACTACCAAAACCCCAAACCTAACCCTAAACCAATCCCTCACCCTCATCCCTGCATAATCCTAAGAATAACCCTAACCCTAAAAGAACCCAAACCCTAATCCTAACAGTAGCACATCAATAATCCTAACCCAATCACAACCCTAACCATAACTCTAAACCCAGCAGAACCATAACAATAACATTGTCACTAACCCCAGCACAAGCTAATATTACAACCTAATCCTATGCCTACCCTTATCACAACCTTGACCATAACTCTAACCCTAGCAAAACCCTAAGTATAACACTATCCCTAAACCTACCACAACCCTAATATTAAAACCTAACCCTATGCCTAACACTAACACTAGCACAACCTTAATACTAGGCATAACCTTAAGACTAACCCTAACCGAAAACCTAATCCTAACACAACCCTAAACATAACCCTAGCACACCCTAAGTAAGTAACAATGTTTCTGAACTAAGTTTAGAAAAAAAGAGAAAAGTGATATATCTCCCGTAGTAGAGAAGAGCACATGAACGGGTTAGCAAGGTAAGAACGAAAAGGAAAGCACACCGTGGTAAACTAAGTACATGAAAACAACAAAACGTGTTTATGACCTATGTTGAGAAGAAAGCAGAAAAGTGATATATCTACCATAGTACAGAAGAACACATAAATGTGTCCCAAAGGTAAGAACAGAAACAGAAAGCACAGCTCTGTGAACTAAGTACAGAAAAAGAAGAAACAGTGTTTCTGAACTAAGTTGAGAAGAAAACAGAAAATTGATATATCTAGCATAGTAGAGAAGAGCACATAAATGTGTCTCCAAAGTAAGAAAAGAAAGTTAAACCACAGTGTTGTTAACCTAGCACAGGAAACTATGTAACAGTGTTTCTGAACTAAGTTGAGAAGAAAACAGACAAGTGATGTATCTGGTTTAGTACAGAAGAACACATAAAAGCATCTAAAACTTAAGAACAGACAGGCAAAGCACAGCATTGTGAACTAAGTACCTGTAAACATGTAAAAATATTACTGAACTAAGTGGAGAATAAAACAGAACAGAACAGAGATATATCTCTCGTAGTAGAGAAGAGCACAAAAACATGTTTCCAAAGTAAGAAAAGATAGTTAAAGCGCAGCGTTGTGAACTAAGAACAGGAGAATATGTATCAGAGTTTCTGAGCTAAGTAGAGAAGAAATCAGAAAAGTGAGATATCGAGCATAGTAGAGAAGATCACATACACGTGTTTCCAAGGTAAGAAGAGAAAGGAGAGCACAGCGTTGTGAACTAAGTACATGAAAATAATAAAAAATGTTTCTGAACTGTGTTGAAAACGAAACAGAAAAGTAATATATCTGGCATACTACAGAAGAACACATAAACGTATTTCCCAGGTAAAAACAGACAGGCAAAGCACAGCGTTGTAAACTAAGTACATGTTAAAAATAAAAAGTGTCTCTGACATATGTTGAGAAGAGAACAGAAAAGTGATATATCTGGCATAATACAGAACAACACATAAACGTATCTCCAAAGTAAGAAAAAAAGTTAAAGCACAGCATTGTGAACTAAGTACAGGAAAATGTGTAACGGTGTTTCTGAACTAAGTTGAGAAGAAAACAGAAAAGTGATATATCTGGCATAGTACAGAAGAACACATAAACGTATCAAAAAAAAGTTAAGAACGAAAAGGCAAAGCACAGCGTTGTGAACTAAGTACAAGAAAACATGTAACAATGTTACTGAACTAAGTGGAGAAGAAAATAGAAAAGTGATATATCCAGCTTGGTAGAGAAGAGCACATGAACGGGTTTCCGAGGTAAGAACAGACAGGCAAAGCAAAGCATTGTGAACTAAGTACACGAAAGAAAATAGAAAAGTGCTATATCTAGCATAGTACAGAAGAGCACATGAACATGTCTCCAAGGTAAGAACAGAAAGGACAGCACAGCGTTGTAAATTAAGTTCATGAAAACATTAAAAAGTTTTTCTGACCTATGTTGAGAAGAAAAGAAAAAGTGATATATCTGACATAGTCCAGAACAACACATAAAAGGATCTCCAAGTTAACAAAAGAAAGACAAAGCACAGCATTGTGAACTAAGTACATGAAAACAGGTAACAATGTTATTGAACTAAGTTGAGAAGAAAACAGAAGAGTGATATATCTAGGGTAGTAGAGAAAAGCATATATACATATTTACATGATAAAAACCGAAACAGAAAACACAGCATTGAGAAGTACAGGAAAAACTGAAACAGTGTTTCTGAACTAAGATGAGAAGAAAACAGAATAATGATATATCTACCATAGTTGAGAAGAGCACATAAAGGTGTCTCCAAAGTAAGAAAAGACAGTGTTGTGAACTAGGTAGTTTAGTATGTAGGTTTTTTGTTGATGTTTTTTTTTTGTTTGTTTTATGTTTGTTTGTTTGTTTGTTTTGTTTTGTTTTTTTGTTGTTGTTAGTTGAAACAAGGTTTCCCGAGAAAGAATATCATCTGCAAAGCAGGATTAAAACTCAGGGATCTGCCTGCCTCTGCCGTCTTCAGGGTGCTGGGCCTAAAGGAATGCACCACCACACCCAGTTTGGCTTCCTTGTATTTCTTTATTCCAGGAAGGCATTTTGTTTTTCTTCTTCTGGTTTATATTCTTTATTCTATATTTATTCTTTATCATATATTTAGTGATATTTACAAAAATCTCTCTCTCTCACCTCTGTGGTATGTGTTTGAGAGAGAGAGATAGAATCTCTGTGTGTGATGTGTGTCTTTCTTTTTCTTCTCCCCCTCAACCCTTGCTTGACTGCACAGAATAAAACAAACAAGCAAACAAAAAGCATGAAAACCAAACAGCAACAGCAACAACAACAACAAAAGCAGAAGCAGGCCTTCTCTTTGTTTCAAGGCCAGACTGGTCTCCAGAGTGAGTGGCAGGGCAGCCACCCCTATCTGGAGAGAGAAAAAATAAACTAAAACAAAACAAAACAAAACAAAACAAAGAAACAGACACAAAACCAAAGCTTGTTTGTTTTTGATTTCTCATTCACTTATTTAATTTAAAATATAGCTAGCTCTCTGTCTCTCAGAGACATACAGAGAGAGAGAGAGGAGAGAGAGAGAGAGAGAGAGAGAGAGAGAGAGAGAGACAGAGAGATGATATGGAGAGTTTGTCTCAAATAAATAAATAACTAGATAATGAATAGCCGAACAAATAATAAATGGATAAATAGATAGATAAATAAATCAATTTGGCGGCTGGAGTATTGGCTCAGTTGTTAAGAGCACATGGTCTGGTCTCCTCAAGATCCCACACTCAACTCAAAACACACACATGGCAGCTCAGGACCTTCAGTTCCAGATCTTCTGACACCCTCATACAAACACACATGAAATAAAAACCAATAAGTAAACAAACTCAGAAAGAACTAGAGAAGTTTCCAAGGGGTGAGAAAAACTGTGCCGAGGCCTCTACTCGGTATGAAAGACAGCCAATACAGAGAGACATCGTCTCATAAAACTTGTGTCAACAAAACACAAGAAATAAAATTAAAACATAGGCTGGGCATGGTGAAGCATGACTGTCATCCCAGGTCTCGGGGAGTCAGAGAGAGGCAAGTGGATCTCTCTGAGTTCCAGGCCAGCCTGGTCTACAAAACCAAGGCTACCAAGGCTGGAAACAAACAAACAAAACAAAAACAGAAAAAAACCAAAGCAACAAATAAATAAACGGGTGAATGGATAAATAAATAAAGCAAGCAAACACACACACACACACACAAAACACAATGAATTAGAGTCTGTGCTGGTGGTGGCAGTACAGGCCTGCACATTACCTATCTCTCTGAATAAATTCTAACTCTAAATGGGAAACTTACACACTGGGGCTGTAAGGATACTGGCAAGAAGCCAGGCAGATGAGGGCAAAACAAACACACACACAACATGAATAATACAGTCAAAATCAACCAAGGAATGAGGGAGGGGGCTACGGCTGGGATACAAATAAATAACCTGTGAATAATATTAAAAAATAAACAATAATATTAAAAAACAAAAAACAACAACAACAACAACCAAGGAAGAACAATTCAGCAACAAGCTAGAGGGAGAGACAAGAAGGCTCACAGCAAACTGGTTCAGCACCATTGCACAGACCCAGGTCTTGGGATTGGGGTCAGGAAAAAAACCAAAAACAAAAAACAAAACAAAAGAAAAAGCAGAAGCAGGCTTTTCCTTGTTTCAAGGCCAAACTGGTCTCCAGAGCAGTGGCAGGACAGCCACTACATGCAAACTAAAAACCAAACCAGAAACAAAAAAAAAAAAAAAAGAAAAATGGAAATAAATGAAATGTGGACTCACAGATTGTGCAGGAACAACACCTATGACGGAAAGACTATGTATTTAGTTAGTTTTATTTATTCTATATTTATTCTTTATCGTATATCCTAAACCCAGCACAACCATAACCCTAACCCTTACCCTAGCACAACCCTAACCCTAAACCTAACCCTTTACCTTATACCTAAATCTAACCCTAAAGGTAACACTAACCCTATCACAACACCAACCCAACCATAACCTTAACCTAGAACAACCTTAACTCTAACCTTAACATAACCCTAACGCTAACCTTAACCCTAACCATAGCACAACCCTAACCCTAACCATAACCATAGCCCTAAAACCAGCAAAACCGTGAACCGTAGCAGAACACTAACCCTAACATTAACCCTAACCCTAACCCTACCCTTAACCCTATACATAACCTACCCTTACCTCTACCCCTACCCCTGAACCTGACCCTGACCCTGAGCCTGACCCGAACACTGAACATGACCCTAAGCATTAACCCTGACACTGACCCTGATCCTAACCCTAACCCTAACCCTACCACTGACCCTGACCTTAACCGTAACTGTAAACTAACCCTGACACTGACTAACCCCTAAACCAGACCCTGACCCTCACCCTGGCCCTAACCCCTAACCCTAACCCTAACCCTAACGCTAAGCCTTACCTTAGCACAAAGCTAACCCAAACCCTAACCTTGAACATAGCACAAACCTAACCCTAAACCTAGCACAACACTAACCCAAACCCTAATCCTAGAACAAACGCAACCCTTAAACATACCAACCACAACCCTAAAGCTATCACAACATTAACACTAATCCTATCCGTAACCCAACCTAAACCCAACCTTACCACAACCCAAAGATGAACCCTAACTCTAACCCTAGCACAAACATAATCCTAACACTAAGCTTAACTCTAACTCAAACACAACCCTATCCATAACACTAACAGTAGCACAATCCAAACCCTAATACTGAATCTAGCACAACCCTAACCCTAAACCTAACACTAACCCTAGCCCAACCCTAACCTTAACACTAACAATAATAACCTTAACCCTAATCCTAAACATTACCTTAAACCTAACCATAGCACAATCCTAACTCTAATACTAACCCGAAATGTAGCACGACCCTAACCATAATGCTATCCCTGAACAGAGAACAAACCTAAATTTAGCCCCAGCATTAACCTAACACTAAACCTAATCCTAACCCTGACCCTAGCACAACCCTAACCCTAAACCTAGTATGATCCTAACCCCAACTATAAAAGAACACTAACCCTAACCTTAGCACAACTTTAAGAATAAACCCTAACCCTAACCATAGCATAACATTAAACTAGCACATTAATCCTAACCCTAATCCTAACTCGAGCACAACCCTAACCCTAACCGTTAACAAAACCCTAACACCTAAATCTATCGCTAACACTTGCACAACCCTAAAACTAAACCTAACCCTAGCATAACCCTAAAACTAACCCTAACCCTAGCACAAAATTAACCATAACCATAATCATAAATCTAACCTTAGCACAACCCTAACCCTGACCCTAGCAAAATCCTAATCCTAACGCTAGTACAACCCTAACGTTGACACTGACCGTAGGCCTAATATTAAACCCAGCACAACCATAACGCTAACAATAACCCTAAGTTTAACCCTAGCACAACCCTAATCCTAACTCTAATTCTAGCACAACCCTAAGCCTAACCCTAACCTTAATCCTAACCCAAGCAAAATCTTAACCCTAAAACTACCAAAACCCCAAACCTAACCCTAAACCAATCCCTCACCCTCATCCCTGCATAATCCTAAGAATAACCCTAACCCTAAAAGAACCCAAACCCTAATCCTAACAGTAGCACATCAATAATCCTAACCCAATCACAACCCTAACCATAACTCTAAACCCAGCAAAACCATAACAATAACATTGTCACTAACCCCAGCACAAGCTAATATTACAACCTAATCCTATGCCTACCCTTATCACAACCTTGACCATAACTCTAACCCTAGCAAAACCCTAAGTATAACACTATCCCTAAACCTACCACAACCCTAATATTAAAACCTAACCCTATGCCTAACACTAACACTAGCACAACCTTAATACTAGGCATAACCTTAAGACTAACCCTAACCGAAAACCTAATCCTAACACAACCCTAAACATAACCCTAGCACACCCTAAGTAAGTAACAATGTTTCTGAACTAAGTTTAGAAAAAAAGAGAAAAGTGATATATCTCACGTAGTAGAGAAGAGCACATGAACGGGTTAGCAAGGTAAGAACGAAAAGGAAAGCACACCGTGGTAAACTAAGTACATGAAAACAACAAAACGTGTTTATGACCTATGTTGAGAAGAAAGCAGAAAAGTGATATATCTACCATAGTACAGAAGAACACATAAATGTGTCCCAAAGGTAAGAACAGAAACAGAAAGCACAGCTCTGTGAACTAAGTACAGAAAAAGAAGAAACAGTGTTTCTGAACTAAGTTGAGAAGAAAACAGAAAATTGATATATCTAGCATAGTAGAGAAGAGCAAATAAATGTGTTTCCATGGTGAGAACAGAGACATAAAACACAGAGTTGAGAAGTAAGTACAGGAAAACACGAAACAATGTTTCTGAACTAAGATGAGAAGAAAACAGAAAAGTGATATATCTAGCACAGTTGGGAAGAGCACATAAATGTGTCTCCAAAGTAAGAAAAGAAAGTTAAACCACAGTGTTGTGAACCTAGCACAGGAAACTATGTAACAGTGTTTCTGAACTAAGTTGAGAAGAAAACAGACAAGTGATGTATCTGGTTTAGTACAGAAGAACACATAAAAGCATCTAAAACTTAAGAACAGACAGGCAAAGCACAGCATTGTGAACTAAGTACCTGTAAACATGTAAAAATGTTACTGAACTAAGTGGAGAAGAAAACAGAACAGAGATATATCTCTCGTAGTAGAGAAGAGCACAGAAACATGTTTCCAAAGTAAGAAAAGATAGTTAAAGCGCAGCGTTGTGAACTAAGAACAGGAGAATATGTATCAGAGTTTCTGAGCTAAGTAGAGAAGAAATCAGAAAAGTGAGATATCAAGCATAGTAGAGAAGATCACATACACGTGTTTCCAAGGTAAGAAGAGAAAGGAGAGCACAGCGTTGTGAACTAAGTACATGAAAATAATAAAAAATGTTTCTGAACTGTGTTGAAAACGAAACAGAAAAGTAATATATCTGGCATACTACAGAAGAACACATAAACGTATTTCCCAGGTAAAAACAGACAGGCAAAGCACAGCGTTGTAAACTAAGTACATGTTAAAAATAAAAAGTGTCTCTGACATATGTTGAGAAGAGAACAGAAAAGTGATATATCTGGCATAATACAGAACAACACATAAACGTATCTCCAAAGTAAGAAAAAAAGTTAAAGCACAGCATTGTGAACTAAGTACAGGAAAATGTGTAACGGTGTTTCTGAACTAAGTTGAGAAGAAAACAGAAAAGTGATATATCTGGCATAGTACAGAAGAAGACATAAACGTATCAAAAAAAAGTTAAGAACAAAAAGGCAAAGCAGAGCGTTGTGAACTAAGTACAAGAAAACATGTAACAATGTTACTGAAGTAAGTGGAGAAGAAAATAGAAAAGTGATATAACCAGCTTAGTAGAGAAGAGCACATGAACGGGTTTCCCAGGTAAGAACAGACAGGCAAAGCAAAGCATTGTGAACTAAGTACACGAAAGAAAATAGAAAAGTGCTATATCTAGCATAGTACAGAAGAGCACATGAACATGTCTCCAAGGTAAGAACAGAAAGGACAGCACAGCGTTGTAAATTAAGTTCATGAAAACATTAAAAAGTTTTTCTGACCTATGTTGAGAAGAAAAGAAAAAGTGATATATCTGACATAGTCCAGAACAACACATAAAAGGATCTCCAAGTTAACAAAAGAAAGGCAAAGCACAGCATTGTGAACTAAGTACATGAAAACAGGTAACAATGTTATTGAACTAAGTTGAGAAGAAAACAGAAGAGTGATATATCTAGGGTAGTAGAGAAAAGCATATATACATATTTACATGATAAAAACCGAAACAGAAAACACAGCATTGAGAAGTACAGGAAAAACTGAAACAGTGTTTCTGAACTAAGATGAGAAGAAAACAGAATAATGATATATCTACCATAGTTGAGAAGAGCACATAAAGGTGTCTCCAAAGTAAGAAAAGACAGTGTTGTGAACTAGGTAGTTTAGTATGTAGGTTTTTTGTTGATGTTTTTTTTTTGTTTGTTTTATGTTTGTTTGTTTGTTTGTTTTGTTTTGTTTTTTTGTTGTTGTTAGTTGAAACAAGGTTTCCCGAGAAAGAATATCATCTGCAAAGCAGGATTAAAACTCAGGGATCTGCCTGCCTCTGCCGTCTTCAGGGTGCTGGGCCTAAAGGAATGCACCACCACACCCAGTTTGGCTTCCTTGTATTTCTTTATTCCAGGAAGGCATTTTGTTTTTCTTCTTCTGGTTTATAATCTTTATTCTATATTTATTCTTTATCATATATTTAGTGATATTTACAAAAATCTCTCTCTCTCACCTCTGTGGTATGTGTTTGAGAGAGAGAGATAGAATCTCTGTGTGTGATGTGTGTCTTTCTTTTTCTTCTCCCCCTCAACCCTTGCTTGACTGCACAGAATAAAACAAACAAGCAAACAAAAAGCATGAAAACCAAACAGCAACAGCAACAACAACAACAAAAGCAGAAGCAGGCCTTCTCTTTGTTTCAAGGACAGACTGGTCTCCAGAGTGAGTGGCAGGGCAGCCACCCCTATCTGGAGAGAGAAAAAATAAACTAAAACAAAACAAAACAAAACAAAACAAAGAAACAGACACAAAACCAAAGCTTGTTTGTTTTTGATTTCTCATTCACTTATTTAATTTTAAAATATAGCTAGCTCTCTGTCTCTCAGAGACATACAGAGAGAGAGAGAGGGTAGAGAGAGAGAGAGAGAGAGAGAGAGAGAGAGAGAGACAGAGAGATGATATGGAGAGTTTGTCTCAAATAAATAAATAACTAGATAATAAGTAGCCGAACAAATAATAAATGGATAAATAGATAGATAAATAAATCAATTTGGCGGCTGGAGTATTGGCTCAGTTGTTAAGAGCACATGGTCTGGTCTCCTCAAGATCCCACACTCAACTCAAAACACACACATGGCAGCTCAGGACCTTCAGTTCCAGATCTTCTGACACCCTCATACAAACACACATGAAATAAAAACCAATAAGTAAACAAACTCAGAAAGAACTAGAGAAGTTTCCAAGGGGTGAGAAAAACTGTGCCGAGGCCTCTACTCGGTATGAAAGACAGCCAATACAGAGAGACATCGTCTCATAAAACTTGTGTCAACAAAACACAAGAAATAAAATTAAAACATAGGCTGGGCATGGTGAAGCATGACTGTCATCCCAGGTCTCGGGGAGTCAGAGAGAGGCAAGTGGATCTCTCTGAGTTCCAGGCCAGCCTGGTCTACAAAACCAAGGCTACCAAGGCTGGAAACAAACAAACAAAACAAAAACAGAAAAAAACCAAAGCAACAAATAAATAAACGGGTGAATGGATAAATAAATAAAGCAAGCAAACACACACACACACACACAAAACACAATGAATTAGAGTCTGTGCTGGTGGTGGCAGTACAGGCCTGCACATTACCTATCTCTCTGAATAAATTCTAACTCTAAATGGGAAACTTACACACTGGGGCTGTAAGGATACTGGCAAGAAGCCAGGCAGATGAGGGCAAAACAAACACACACACAACATGAATAATACAGTCAAAATCAACCAAGGAATGAGGGAGGGGGCTACGGCTGGGATACAAATAAATAACCTGTGAATAATATTAAAAAATAAACAATAATATTAAAAAACAAAAAACAACAACAACAACAACCAAGGAAGAACAATTCAGCAACAAGCTAGAGGGAGAGACAAGAAGGCTCACAGCAAACTGGTTCAGCACCATTGCACAGACCCAGGTCTTGGGATTGGGGTCAGGAAAAAAACCAAAAACAAAAAACAAAACAAAAGAAAAAGCAGAAGCAGGCTTTTCCTTGTTTCAAGGCCAAACTGGTCTCCAGAGCAGTGGCAGGACAGCCACTACATGCAAACTAAAAACCAAACCAGAAACAAAAAAAAAAAAAAAGAAAAATGGAAATAAATGAAATGTGGACTCACAGATTGTGCAGGAACAACACCTATGACGGAAAGACTATGTATTTAGTTAGTTTTATTTATTCTATATTTATTCTTTATCGTATATCCTAAACCCAGCACAACCATAACCCTAACCCTTACCCTAGCACAACCCTAACCCTAAACCTGACCCTTTACCTTATACCTAAATCTAACCCTAAAGGTAACACTAACCCTATCACAACACCAACCCAACCATAACCTTAACCTAGAACAACCTTAACTCTAACCTTAACATAACCCTAACGCTAACCTTAACCCTAACCATAGCACAACCCTAACCCTAACCATAACCATAGCCCTAAAACCAGCAAAACCGTGAACCGTAGCAGAACACTAACCCTAACATTAACCCTAACCCTAACCCTACCCGTAACCCTATACATAACCTACCCTTACCTCTACCCCTACCCCTGAACCTGACCCTGACCCTGAGCCTGACCCAAACACTGAACATGACCCTAAGCATTAACCCTGACACTGACCCTGATCCTAACCCTAACCCTAACCCTACCACTGACCCTGACCTTAACCGTAACTGTAAACTAACCCTGACACTGACTAACCCCTAAACCAGACCCTGACCCTCACCCTGGCCCTAACCCCTAACCCTAACCCTAACCCTAACCCTAAGCCTTACCTTAGCACAAAGCTAACCCAAACCCTAACCTTGAACATAGCACAAACCTAACCCTAAACCTAGCACAACACTAACCCAAACCCTAATCCTAGAACAAACGCAACCCTTAAACATACCAACCACAACCCTAAAGCTATCACAACATTAACACTAATCCTATCCGTAACCCAACCTAAACCCAACCTTACCACAACCCAAAGATGAACCCTAACTCTAACCCTAGCACAAACATAATCCTAACACTAAGCTTAACTCTAACTCTAACACAACCCTATCCATAACACTAACAGTAGCACAATCCAAACCCTAATACTGAATCTAGCACAACCCTAACCCTAAACCTAACACTAACCCTAGCCCAACCCTAACCTTAACACTAACAATAACCTTAACCCTAATCCTAAACTTTACCTTAAACCTAACCATAGCACAATCCTAACTCTAATACTAACCCGAAACGTAGCACGACCCTAACCATAATGCTATCTCTGAACAGAGAACAAACCTAAATTTAGCCCCAGCATTAACCTAACACTAAACCTAATCCTAACCCTGACCCTAGCACAACCCTAACCCTAAACCTAGTATGATCCTAACCCCAACTATAAAACAACACTAATCCTAACCTTAGCACAACTTTAAGAATAAACCCTAACAAAACCATAGCATAACCCTAAACTAGCACATTAATCCTAACCCTAATCCTAACTCTAGCACAACCCTAAACCTAACCGTTAACCAAACCCTAACACCTAAATCTATTGCTAACACTTGCACAACCCTAAAACTAAACCTAACCCTAGCATAACCCTAAAACTAACCCTAACCCTAGCACAAAATTAACCATAACCATAATCTTAAATCTAACCTAAGCACAACCCTAACCCTGACCCTAGCAAAATCCTAATCCTAACGCTAGTACAACCCTAACGTTGACACTGACCGTAGGCCTAATATTAAACCCAGCACAACCATAACCCTAACACTAACCCTAAGTTTAACCCTAGCACAACCCTAATCCTAACTCTAATTCTAGCACAACCCTAAGCCTAACCCTAACCTTAATCCTAACCCAAGCAAAACCCTAACCCTAAAACTACCAAAACCCCAAACCTAACCCTAAACCAATCCCTCACCCTCATCCCTGCATAATCCTAAGAATAACCCTAACCCTAAAAGAACCCAAACCCTAATCCTAACAGTAGCACATCAATAATCCTAACCCAATCACAACCCTAACCATAACTCTAAACCCAGCAAAACCATAACAATAACATTGTCACTAACCCCAGCACAAGCTAATATTACAACCTAATCCTATGCCTACCCTTATCACAACCTTGACCATAACTCTAACCCTAGCAAAACCCTAAGTATAACACTATCCCTAAACCTACCACAACCCTAATATTAAAACCTAACCCTATGCCTAACACTAACACTAGCACAACCTTAATACTAGGCATAACCTTAAGACTAACCCTAACCGAAAACCTAATCCTAACACAACCCTAAACATAACCCTAGCACACCCTAAGTAAGTAACAATGTTTCTGAACTAAGTTTAGAAAAAAAGAGAAAAGTGATATATCTCCCGTAGTAGAGAAGAGCACATGAACGGGTTAGCAAGGTAAGAACGAAAAGGAAAGCACACCGTGGTAAACTAAGTACATGAAAACAACAAAACGTGTTTATGACCTATGTTGAGAAGAAAGCAGAAAAGTGATATATCTACCATAGTACAGAAGAACACATAAATGTGTCCCAAAGGTAAGAACAGAAACAGAAAGCACAGCTCTGTGAACTAAGTACAGAAAAAGAAGAAACAGTGTTTCTGAACTAAGTTGAGAAGAAAACAGAAAATTGATATATCTAGCATAGTAGAGAAGAGCAAATAAATGTGTTTCCATGGTAAGAACAGAGACATAAAACACAGAGTTGAGAAGTAAGTACAGGAAAACATGAAACAATGTTTCTGAACTAAGATGAGAAGAAAACAGAAAAGTGATATATCTAGCACAGTTGAGAAGAGCACATAAATGTGTCTCCAAAGTAAGAAAAGAAAGTTAAACCACAGTGTTGTGAACCTAGCACAGGAAACTATGTAACAGTGTTTCTGAACTAAGTTGAGAAGAAAACAGACAAGTGATGTATCTGGTTTAGTACAGAAGAACACATAAAAGCATCTAAAACTTAAGAACAGACAGGCAAAGCACAGCATTGTGAACTAAGTACCTGTAAACATGTAAAAATGTTACTGAACTAAGTGGAGAAGAAAACAGAACAGAACAGAGATATATCTCTCGTAGTAGAGAAGAGCACAGAAACATGTTTCCAAAGTAAGAAAAGATAGGTAAAGCGCAGCGTTGTGAACTAAGAACAGGAGAATATGTATCAGAGTTTCTGAGCTAAGTAGAGAAGAAATCAGAAAAGTGAGATATCAAGCATAGTAGAGAAGATCACATACACGTGTTTCCAAGGTAAGAAGAGAAAGGAGAGCACAGCGTTGTGAACTAAGTACATGAAAATAATAAAAAATGTTTCTGAACTGTGTTGAAAACGAAACAGAAAAGTAATATATCTGGCATACTACAGAAGAACACATAAACGTATTTCCCAGGTAAAAACAGACAGGCAAAGCACAGCGTTGTAAACTAAGTACATGTTAAAAATAAAAAGTGTCTCTGACATATGTTGAGAAGAGAACAGAAAAGTGATATATCTGGCATAATACAGAACAACACATAAACGTATCTCCAAAGTAAGAAAAAAGTTAAAGCACAGCATTGTGAACTAAGTACAGGAAAATGTGTAACGGTGTTTCTGAACTAAGTTGAGAAGAAAACAGAAAAGTGATATATCTGGCATAGTACAGAAGAAGACATAAACGTATCAAAAAAAAGTTAAGAACAAAAAGGCAAAGCAGAGCGTTGTGAACTAAGTACAAGAAAACATGTAACAATGTTACTGAAGTAAGTGGAGAAGAAAATAGAAAAGTGATATAACCAGCTTAGTAGAGAAGAGCACATGAACGGGTTTCCCAGGTAAGAACAGACAGGCAAAGCAAAGCATTGTGAACTAAGTACACGAAAGAAAATAGAAAAGTGCTATATCTAGCATAGTACAGAAGAGCACATGAACATGTCTCCAAGGTAAGAACAGAAAGGACAGCACAGCGTTGTAAATTAAGTTCATGAAAACATTAAAAAGTTTTTCTGACCTATGTTGAGAAGAAAAGAAAAAGTGATATATCTGACATAGTCCAGAACAACACATAAAAGGATCTCCAAGTTAACAAAAGAAAGGCAAAGCACAGCATTGTGAACTAAGTACATGAAAACAGGTAACAATGTTATTGAACTAAGTTGAGAAGAAAACAGAAGAGTGATATATCTAGGGTAGTAGAGAAAAGCATATATACATATTTACATGATAAAAACCGAAACAGAAAACACAGCATTGAGAAGTACAGGAAAAACTGAAACAGTGTTTCTGAACTAAGATGAGAAGAAAACAGAATAATGATATATCTACCATAGTTGAGAAGAGCACATAAAGGTGTCTCCAAAGTAAGAAAAGACAGTGTTGTGAACTAGGTAGTTTAGTATCTAGGTTTTTTGTTGATGGTTTTTTTTGTTTGTTTTATGTTTGTTTGTTTGTTTGTTTGTTTTGTTTTTTTTTTTGTTGTTGTTAGTTGAAAAAAGGTTTCCCGAGAAAGAATATCATCTGCAAAGCAGGATTAAAACTCAGGGATCTGCCTGCCTCTGCCGTCTTCAGGGTGCTGGGCCTAAAGGAATGCACCACCACACCCAGTTTGGCTTCCTTGTATTTCTTCATTCCAGGAAGGCATTTTGTTTTTCTTCTTCTGGTTTATATTCTTTATTCTATATTTATTCTTTATCATATATTTAGTGAAATTTACAAAAATCTCTCTCTCTCACCTCTGTGGTATGTGTTTGAGAGAGAGAGATAGAATCTCTGTGTGTGATGTGTGTCTTTCTTTTTCTTCTCCCCCTCAACCCTTGCTTGACTGCACAGAATAAAACAAACAAGCAAACAAAAAGCATGAAAACAAAACAGCAACAGCAACAACAACAACAAAAGCAGAAGCAGGCCTTCTCTTTGTTTCAAGGACAGACTGTTCTCCAGAGTGAGTGACAGGGCAGCCACCCCTATCTGGAGAGAGAAAAAATAAACTAAAACAAAACGAAACAAAACAAAACAAAGAAACAGACACAAAACCAAAGCTTGTTTGTTTTTGATTTCTCATTCACTTATTTAATTTTAAAATATAGCTAGCTCTCTGTCTCTCAGAGACATACAGAGAGAGAGAGAGGACAGAGAGAGAGAGAGAGAGAGAGAGACAGAGAGATGATATGGAGAGTTTGTCTCAAATAAATAAATAACTAGATAATAAATAGCTGAACAAATAATAAATGGATAATAGATAGATAAATAAATCAATTTGGCGGCTGGAGTATTGGCTCAGTGGTTAAGAGCACATGGTCTGGTCTCCTCAAGATCCCACACTCAACTCAAAACACACACATGGCAGCTCAGGACCTTCAGTTCCAGATCTTCTGACACCCTCATACAAACACACATGAAATAAAAACCAATAAGTAAACAAACTCAGAAAGAAGTAGAGAAGTTTCCAAGGGGTGAGAAAAACTGTGCCGAGGCATCTACTCGGTATGAAAGACAGCCAATACAGAGAGACATCGTCTCATAAAACTTGTGTCAACAAAACACAAGAAATAAAATTAAAACATAGGCCGGGCATGGTGAAGCATGACTGTCATCCCAGGTCTCGGGGAGTCAGAGAGAGGCAAGTGGATCTCTCTGAGTTCCAGGCCAGCCTGGTCTACAAAACCAAGGCTACCAAGGCTGGAAACAAACAAACAAAACAAAAACAGAAACAAACCAAAGCAACAAATAAATAAATGGGTGACTGGATAAATAAATAAAGCAAGAAAACACACACACACACACACACAAAACACAATGAATTAGAGTCTGTGCTGGTGGTGGCAGTACAGGCCTGCACATTACCTATCTCTCTGAATAAATTCTAACTCTAAATGGGAAACTTACACACTGGGGCTGTAAGGATACTGGCAAGAAGCCAGGCAGATGAGGGCAAAACAAACACACACACAACATGAATAATACAGTCAAAATCAACCAAGGAATGAGGGAGGGGGCTACGGCTGGGATAAAATGTAAATAACCTGTGAATAATATTAAAAAAATAAACAATAATATTAAAAACAAAAAACAACAACAACAACCAAGGAAGAACAATTCAGCAACAAGCTAGAGGGAGAGACAAGAAGGCTCACAGCAAACTGGTTCAGCACCATTGCACAGACCCAGGTCTTGGGATTGGGGTCAGGAAAAAAACCAAAAACAAAAAACAAAACAAAAGAAAAAGCAGAAGCAGGCTTTTCCTTGTTTCAAGGCCAAACTGGTCTCCAGAGCAGTGGCAGGACAGCCACTACATGCAAACTAAAAACCAAACCAGAAACAAACAAAAAAAAAAAGAAAAATAGAAATAAATGAAATGTGGACTCACAGATTGTGCAGGAACAACACCTATGACGGAAAGACTATGTATTTAGTTAGTTTTATTTATTCTATATGTATTCTTTATCGTATATCCTAAACCCAGCACAACCATAACCCTAACCCTTACCCTAGCACAACCCTAACCCTAAACCTAACCCTTTACCTTATACCTAAATCTAACCCTAAAGGTAACACTAAGCCTATCACAACACTAACCCAACCATAACCTTAACCTAGAACAACCTTAACTCTAACCTTAACATAACCCTAACGCTAACCTTAACCCTAACCATAGCACAACCCTAACCCTAACCATAACCATAGCCCTAAAACCAGCAAAACCGTGAACCGTAGCAGAACACTAACCCTAACATTAACCCTAACCCTAACCCTACCCGTAACCCTATACATAACCTACCCTTACCTCTACCCCTACCCCTGAACCTGACCCTGACCCTGAGCCTGACCCGAACACTGAACATGACCCTAAGCATTAACCCTGACACTGACCCTGATCCTAACCCTAACCCTAAACCTACCACTGACCCTGACCTTAACCGTAACTGTAAACTAACCCTGACACTGACTAACCCCTAAACCTGACCCTGACCCTCACCCTGGCCCTAACCCCTAACCCTAACCCTAACCCTAACCCTAACCCTAACCCTAAACCTTACCTTAGCACAAAGCTAACCCAAACCCTAACCTTGAACATAACACAAACCTAACCCTAAACCTAGCACAACACTAACCCAAACCCTAATCCTAGAACAAACGCAACCCTTAAACATACCAACCATAACCCTAAAGCTATCACAACATTAACACTAATCCTATCCGTAACCCAACCTAAACCCAACCTTACCACAACCCAAAGATGAACCCTAACTCTAACCCTAGCACAAACATAATCCTAACACTAAGCTTAACTCTAACTCAAACACAACCCTATCCATAACACTAACAGTAGCACAATCCAAACCCTAATACTGAATCTAGCACAACCCTAACCCTAAACCTAACACTAACCCTAGCCCAACCCTAACCTTAACACTAACAATAACCTTAACCCTAATCCTAAACTTTACCTTAAACCTAACCATAGCACAATCCTAACTCTAATACTAACCCGAAACGTAGCACGACCCTAACCATAATGCTATCTCTGAACAGAGAACAAACCTAAATTTAGCCCCAGCATTAACCTAACACTAAACCTAATCCTAACCCTGACCCTAGCACAACCCTAACCCTAAACCTAGTATGATCCTAACCCCAACTATAAAAGAACACTAACCCTAACCTTAGCACAACTTTAAGAATAAACCCTAAACCTAACCATAGCATAACCCTAAACTAGCACATTAATCCTAACTCGAGCACAACCCTAACCCTAACCGTTAACAAAACCGTAACACCTAAATCTATCGCTAACACTTGCAGAACCCTAAAACTGAACCTAACCCTAGCATAACCCTAAAACTAACCCTAACCCTAGCACAAAATTAACCCTAACCATACTCTTAAATCTAACCCTAGCACAACCCTAACCCTGACCCTAGCAAAATCCTAATCCTAACGCTAGTACAACTCTAACGTTGACCCTGACCCTAGCCCTAATATTAAACCCAGCACAACCATAACCCTAACACTAACCCTAAGTTTAACCCTAGCACAACCCTAATCCTAACTCTAATTCTAGCACAACCCTAAGCCTAACCCTAACCTTAATCCTAACCCAAGCAAAACCCTAACCCTAACCTGTACCCCAGTACAACCCTAACCCTAAAACTACCAAAACCCCAAACCTAACCCTAAACCAATCCCTCACCCTCATCCCTGCATAATCCTAAGAATAACCCTAACCCTAACAGAACCCAAACCCTAATCCTAACAGCTGCATCGGTGAGTGTGAGGGGCGCCCCCCCTCCAGCTCCTGCTGGTCATTAAAAAGACCCTACTTCGCCTGCATTGTCGGAATCGGCTCCTCGGTGGTCTTTGGGGTGGGTCGTCGAGACAATACGAGATGTGACCTCGACCAGTCTGTTGCCTCTAGTAAGCTGGGGGGCATATCAGAAAAGAAAATTCCTAAAAACAATCATTCTTACAGTCTCCATTTAGGGAGACTATGTTTCTCCTTTATCTTTCTATTTTTTTAATAATTTATTTAATTTTTATTTTATGTGCATTAGGGTGAGGGTGTCAGATGCCCTGGAACTTGCTTTACAGACAGTTGTGAGCTGCCATGTGGGTGCTGGAAATTGAACCTGGATCCTTTGGAAGAGCAGGCAGTGCTCCTAACCACTGGGCCATCTCTCCAGCCCCCTGCTTTATCTTTCATTAATATATATATATATATATATATATATACACATATATGTGTGTGTGTGTAACAAGTCTTGTTTTGCTCCAGTCACGCCTTGTTAATACTACTACAGAAGACTAAAATAATACATAATTTCTTCCTGTTCATATATATAAGCACTAAATAGCAAACTGAAAACTCAGACCAGGGAATTAAGTAGGCTAATTGAAAATCTTCACCTTCCCCTCATTCCTCCAAGTCCAGTCAGTCCCCCAGTCTCATCCCTAGCTCTGTATCTGACGTTCTGCTGTGGCCTTTCTAGTCTCTCTCTCTCTCTCTCTCTCTCTCTCTCTCTCTCTCTCTCTCTCTCTCTCTCTCTCTCACTCTGACTCTCTTTCTCTCTCTCTGTCTCATTTTACCTGGTTTTTACACCCAGTTTTCTACCAGAAGACACACAACCTCTACACGCTCCTAAAAGCCAGAGAGAAAACAGAAAACAAAGACCAAACGACAAAGATAAAACCAGATATCAGCTATCAGCACCACCTAGAATTACAGTCTTCCCAGTCCCAGATGCATACACCACCAATGCCAACCAGGGCAATATGTCTCCGCTAGAGCCCATCAACAGCGAAGCACAAGAAGAAAGACCTTCCTTAAAATAGCCTTTACAAATATGATAGAGGTCCTTCCTAAAAGAGAACATTAAGAGAGCCTTTCAAGAAATCTGTGAAACCACAGACTGTGGAGGGAAATGAATCAAACACCTGAAAAATAAAACAGAGTAGATAAAGAAAACCTAAACCAAGGGAATTTCTGAAAGTGGGAAAACAAAACAAAAGGGTAGGGGACTCAAATAGAAACTTCAGAGGCAAACCTGGCTAACAGAATACAACAGATGGAATTAGAGAATCTCAGGCATTGAAGGTATATCAAAGAAAGAATAGATACATTGCTCAAAGAAAATGTTAAAGAAGAAAGAAACAAGGAAACAAATAGAAAATCCAGTTATGAAACAGCCAATAAATCAAGGATCTTGAAAAAATACAAAAAATATTTTCAAAAACAGATAAATTATAGAAGAGAATGTCCTTAACCTACAGAAGAGGCTTGTCAAAGCAAAAGAAGCACACAGAATACCAAATAGACTAGACCAGAAAAGAAAATTCCCTTGGCGTTGTACTAGCCAAAAGAGTAAACCTACAGAAGCCAAGAAAGCCTATTAAAAGCTGCAAGGGGAAAAGACAGATCAACCTATAAAGGGTAGACCTAGCGGAACTGCAAAAGCTCTAAAGGCCATAAGAGCCTGGACAAACTCTAAGCTATCACAGATGCGGGGCCGGAGAGATGGCTCAGCTCTTCCAAAGGTCATGAGTTCAACTCCTAGCGAACGACCACATGGTGGCTCACAACCACCTATAAGGTGAACCGATTCCCTCTTCTGGCAGATGTAAATGCAGATACAACACTCGTATACATAAAATAAATCAATCTTTTAAAAATTAAAAAAAAAGGTGTCACATATGGGTTCAGTGTTGTTGTAAATGAAAATGAGTGTTGCACTATATAATGTTTATTATTAGCCCTGGGATTATCACAGCAGTATCATCTAGCCCACTATCACAAATAATAAGACACAGACACATGTTAGATTTTATTATTGTTTAATTTTTATTAGGCTGGGGAGATATTTCACCTATGCTATCTCAATAACTTCCACATTCACCTCCCAGCTGCCATTCAGTGCCATCCTCCTTTAACCATCCTCATCTGAGCTATCTTCTGTTGGTATAGTGTTCTTGTGCAATGTATACAATTTACCCTTGTCCATTCAAATGTTGATTTCTCTACCCCACTATCTGGTTTCAATCTGGACATTACATTGTGCTGCTTATTCCAGGCATCACCTGTCTCAAGTTTGTGTAAACATGCTAACATTTATTTTCTTTATTGCCAATAAAAGCAACCAGCCAATGATGAGCAATGGAAAGAATAAGACAACCTGGTCAGGATGGGAGGAGAAAGAAGGAGGGGAGGAGAGATCTGAGAGGAGAGGACCTGGAAACATCAGGAGAAATGAACGGGTTCTAAGATATGACTAAAAAGCAAGTATAATGTGGGAAATCTTAGTGGGAGTAAGCTATGCTGACTTGTAGCTTTGAGGGAGTAATTTTTGCCCAGCATTGCAGCATTGTGCTCTAAGTTAATTAAATAAATCTTAGTCTCTGTGTGGTGATTTGGGTATACAGCTGGTTTGAGAATAACTGCTGTTTAAAAGATAAATCAATATTAAATATTAATAATCATCAACAATTTTCCATCTATAATCTCATAAATACTTTTATTCTCCATCTGGGACTTTTCACATCATTATTGGAGTCCTTCCTTCAGCCCCACCTGATTCCTTCTTTACACTAACCCATCATGGTGTTCTCTTCCCATCCATTTCTTTCCTGTGATTCTCCTGTCCTCAAAAGCCCGGGAACCTTCGCCATGCCTACCCCGTTCTGCTCTGCCCAGGTATAGACTGTTTAATTAGCCACTCAGGTTTACACAACAAGGATAGGCATATCCACTCAGTAACCAGATCTTGAGGGCCAGTAACATGCATCAGACCAACCTCCAACAGTTCAGGGAAGCTTTCCTTGAAAAGAGAATGTCTCCATTAAGGTGTAATCCAGGCTCATAGGGAACATAGAACAGCTTGTCTAGAAGAGCAGGGATCACCCTCCCAAATGGCATGTAAGCAAGGTTGAATTCCCTGCCCCTTCACAAGATGGATTCTCACTGTGTTGCCCTAGTGGACCTGGAAGTTGCTATGTAGACTAGGCTGGCCTTGTACTCACAGAGATCCTGTATCTGCCTCAGGAGTCTTGAACTCCTTAGGAGCCTTGAAATCCTTAGGCTCAAGTGAAACTCCTGCCTTTGGCTCAAGATAGTTAATATTGTCATCTTGATTAGACTGAGAGACACTTAGGATTAATAAAGAACACTTCTGGGTATTCCTGTGAGGGGAGAACCACTCCCTAACCCCTGAATCTAGTAGACAGTTCCATTCACAATGCAGGGGCCTGGATGGAATAGAAGTGGAAGAAGAGAAAGACAGCCAGAGAGTGATGGAAGCTGCTTCCTCGCTGGGCAGTTGCCACTGTCTGTGGGCATCACCTATAGCTTCTTCAGCTTTTGGTGAGTGGCCAAGAGGCTGTCAGACACTGCCAGGCCTCTAAGTTAGCTTCTTACACCGAGGCCTACAACAGTAACTGCACGTTGGGGTTACAAAAACTCAGGCGACAGCTGGTTCTGATGGTGCACTCCTTAGTCCCAGCACTCTGGAGGCAAAGGCAGGAAGATCTTTGCGAATTTGAGGGTTCCAGGATACCCCAGGACTACATACAGTCCTTGTTTCCAATAAAACAGAACAAAACAAAAGCCACTTGTCTAGAGGCTAGAGAGACGGCTCCTCTGTTAAGAGTATTCACTGTTCAATATAAAAACACCCATATGTAGACAGCCATGTTCATTTCACAGAGGAAGAAATTAAAGCAGGAAAAGGTTAGGGAAGCTTTGTTAGGCTCGATTATATGAGCAATGGGATTGTTTGGTTTTAGGCCTTTATATCTGCATGGAAACCTGATCATAATTACAGTCACAGTTCCTTTCCTGACCTTTTGTCTTAGTCAACAATATGTTCTAAACTATTCATCGGTTGGAATTTGGAACATAAAACAAAAACAAAACATAAAATAAAATAAAAATCATCTAAAGGTAGACATCCTAAGGCTGGCAAAAGAACTGTTTTATAAATTCTGCCTACTTGCTACTTAACATGATTTCCCCCTCATGTTCCAAGATGGCTTGTCCTCCAGTCATCATATTTCTATTCCACCCAACAGAAAGGACAAAGAAATGCTTCAACCAAGAACACTCTGTGGATGTGGTACCTATTTATTTTCCTTACAGCAGACTGTCGCAGGAGAATTTAGTCGTTATGATACCTAGTTACCAAGCGGGGTAGGGTGGAAAATGTCGTCTTTACTTTCTGTGCCCACATGTCCAGATGAAATCACTATCTATCTATCTAGATAGATAGATAGATAGATATTTATTTTTTGAAGTTGGAGCAGGTCTTGCTACGTTACTGAAGTCCTTAAACTCTAAGAAATTATAGTTAAACTGAGCCTAGAGTGAATAGAAGTTGTGCAAATCAGGAAGAGAGAGCATTCCCGGCACAGAGACGACACACGAAGGTGCAAAGGGACTTGGCAGGTTATATACAGTCAGAGCGATAGTATAAGATGAAGGCTGTGAGCTGGGTTTGGTGAATGCATCTGTAACCCCAGAATTTAGCAGGCTGACACAGGGTGACTGCAGCAAATCTGAGACCAGCTCAGGCTGCTGATTGAGTCTTGCCTCAAAACGTAACACGAAAACGGAAACGGTGGAGGTGACGGATAGAGACCGGGAAGCAGGAGTGAATGTGAAGGGATGAGTTAGTCCACTGGCTTACGAAGGGTGTGGGAAAAGGAGCTGGTTTGTGGTTTTTGTTATGTTTTCTTTTTCTGAAACAAGGCCTTGGCTAGCCTCCAACTCAAGAGAGATCCATCTGCTTCTGCCTCCTGTGTGCTGGGATTAAAGCTTTTGCCACCCTGCCTGACAGTTTTTAATTAAAGTGGTATCTTAAAGTGAAGTGGTATCCATGGAAACAGTAACGAGGTAGGTTACAGGTTTATTTAAAAAGCAGGATTTAGGGTCAGGTGTGTTGTAGATATAAACATGTTTTTGTTTTAACCCCAGGAGTGGGATGTGAGAATGATTCAGACAGTCCACAGATGCACATGATTTGTCTCCTGTGGGTTCTGAGCGGAGCTCTTTGCCAGCTGCAGCCTGTTTAAATCCGAGGACTCTGGAGAGAGAATAAACGCCAGAGCCCAGAGAGTGTTGGGGAGCTCCGAGAAAGAGCAAGGCTGTTGCGGCTCCCCCGATACACACACACACCCAGGCTCCTGTTGCTGTTGTTGCAGTGAGACAGGAAGTTGGAGATCTCATGAATTGGGGATTGGACTGGTTCCAAGGAATCATAACCCCAGCCAGCAGGAGGCAACCCCTTTCTCTCTCCTGCCTGGTGTTGGAGTGCTGGAAGGGATTGGGGTAGAGTAGGGACAAAGAGATATAAAAAATGTAGATAATTTTTTTTTAAAGTACAGAAACATAGGTGACTTGGCTCAGCACTGAGTTAAGGGCACTTGCTTTACC